>NW_026874679.1:0-16930 GCF_032173495.1 Musca vetustissima
AATTTAGTACGATATGCCAAATTTCGTGCAAATCGAAAGATATATAGAGACTTTGGTGTACAATTTACATTAAATCGGACGAAAATATATATGGGAGCTATATCTAAATCTGGACCAATTTTCTCGAAATTTGGCAGATATCACTCTAGGCTCACTTCAGTACGTTATGCAAAATTTCGTGCAAATCGAATGATATATAGGGACTTTGGTGCACCATTTACATGAAATCGGACGAAACTATATATGGGAGCTATATCTAAATCTGGACCGATTTTCTCGAAACTTGGCAGACATCACTCTAGGCTCAATTCAGTACGTTATGCAAAACTTCGTGCAAATCGAGAGATATATAGGGACTTTTGTGCACCGTTTACATGAAATCGGACGAAACTATATATGGGAGCTATATCTGAATCTGAACCGATTTTCGCGAAACTTGGCAGATATCCCTGTAGGCACAATTCAGTACGTTATGCCAAATTTCGTGCAAATCGAAAGATATATAGGGACCATTTACATTAAATCGGGCGAAAATATATATGGGAGCTATATCTAAATCTGAACCGATTTTTTCCAATTTCAATAGGGTTCGTCCTTGGGCCAAATAAGTGACCTATGCCAAATTTCATCCAAAGCGGATAATAAATGCGACCTGTACTTTGTTTACAATTTAACATCGACAGACCGACGGACGGACGGACGGACGGACGGCGGACATGCATAAATCGACTTAGAAAGTGATTCTATGCATATTCTCAAAAGGAACCATGTGTCTATCTCGATTATTTTTGCTTGTTACAAACATATGCACAAAGACATAATACCCTGTACCACAGTGTGGTGAAGGATATAACCAGTAAGGAAAGTAGTAAAGTCGGACTGGGCCGACTATATGATACCCTTCACCACTTTGGGTATATTCTACATAGTATCCCAACAGACGACGCGATTTTGTTATATATCTATATCTGAACCGATTTCAGGGAAAATTGCCAGAGACTAATTTATATTACTTCAGTACGTTGTGTCATTCGGCCTTGCTATGGATCTTTTCACGCAGCTTAGCAACATCATTTTAGACTTAATTCAGTACTTCAGTAGTGTTGGCGATTTATTTAGGATACCATTTGTATTTTGTTTTTATAAAAACCAACTATCTATTAGTGGGGAATGTATGGCATTGATTGCCTAGGGGAAGGCAGGGAAGACTATAGTTTCGCATCACGCCACTGATCCTTATAAGTTCCCTTAGTTTTTTGTTGGGATATTCTCCCCAGAAGCTATTGATTCTATACAAAAAACCTTTCAAACCCAAATGTCTCTTGTAACAAAGCGAAGTACTTAGCTGACCAACGTACCCGATACCAAAATTCGTGCAAATCGAAAGACGAAAATATATATGGGAGCTATATCTAAATCTGAACCGATTTTCACGAAACTAGACTTAATTCAGTACGCTATGCCAAAATTCGTGCAAATGAAAAGATTTCCAGGGATTTTGGTGCACCAATTATATACAATCGGGCAAAAATATATATGGGAGCTATATCTAAATCTGAACCGATTTTCATGAAACTTAGCACAAATTATTATAGACCCAAATGCCAGTACGCTATTCCCAATTTCGTGCAAATCGAAAGATATATAGGGTCTTTGGTACACCAATTACCTTAAATCGGATGAAAATATATATGGGAGCTATATCTAAATCTGAAACGATTGTCACGAAACTTTGCACACATCATTCTAGACTTAATTCAGTACGCTATACAAAAGATTTCCAGGGACTTTAGTGGACTATTTACCTTATATATATATATATATATATATATATATATATATTATATATATATATTATATATATATATATTATATATATATATATATATATATGTGAGCTATATCTAAATCTGAACCGATTTTCACGAAACTTGGCATACATCATTCTAGACCTTATTCATTACGCTGTGCCAAATTTCGTGCAAATCGAAAGATATATAGGGGCTTTGGTACACAATTTACCTTAAATCGGACGAAGATATATATGGGAGCTATATCTAAATCTGAACCGATTTTCACGAAACTTTGCACACATCATTCTAGACCTTATTCATTACGCTGTGCCAAATTTCGTGCAAATCGAAAGATATATAGGGGCTTTGGTACACAATTTACCTTAAATCGGACGAAGATATATATGGGAGCTATATCTAAATCTGAACCGATTTTTATGAAATTTTACACACATCATTCTAGACCTAATTCATTACGCTGTGCCAAATTTCGTGCAAATCGAAAGATATATAGGGGCTTTGGTACACAATTTACCTTAAATCGGACGAAGATATATATGGGAGCTATATCTAAATCTGAACCGATTTTTATGAAATTTTACACACATCATTCTAGACCTAATTCATTACGCTGTGCCAAATTTCGTGCAAATCGAAAGATATATAGGGGCTTTGTTACACAATTTACCTTAAATCGGACGAAGATATATATGGGAGCTATATCTAAATCTGAACCGATTTTTATGAAATTTTACACACATCATTCTAGACCTAATTCATTACGCTGTGCCAAATTTCGTGCAAATCGAAAGATATATAGGGGCTTTGGTACACAATTTACCTTAAATCGGACGAAAATATGTATGGGAGCTTTATCTAAATCTTAACCGATTTTTCCCAATTTCAATAGGGTTCGTCCTTGAGCCAAACAAATGAGCTGTGCCAAATTTCATCCAATTCGGATCATAAATGCGACCTGTACTTTGTTTACAATTTAACATCTACAGACGGACAGACGGACAGACGGACGGACGGACGGACGGACATGCATAAATCGACTCAGAAAGTGATTCTATGCATATTCTCAAAAGGAACCATGGGTCTATCTCGATTATTTTTGCCTGTTACAAACATATGCACAAAGACATAATACCCTGTACCACAGTGTGGTGAAGGGTATAAAAACATCAATTGCTCCCTAACTTTTTCGCCTAAGTGTAGTTAACGAGATTTACCCTACAATTCATTTTTGAATGACATACTTCCTGCGTTATTATTTCTTTTTTTCAAACCATTGCATATACATACACTATACAAATCGATCGATATTCAACTCAATAGTCAATGTTTGTATTGGTAATGACCACTAGTACCACCAGGTTGAGTTCTTCGTTATAGTTTTGCTGTGGCTATCTTCAGTCTTCAATAACTGAAAGTATATATTTACCAAGGTTTATGTGCGTCCACACACACACATATTTCTATATATATATATATACATATATATATAGAATGTGACTGTTTGTATAAATGGAAAATTAACTTTGAAGTGGTCATGTGCACAATATTGAATGAACATTTACATGCAAACGCCAAAGAAGTTTTCTTTTACTTTTTTTGTTTGTGGTACTTTAGATGGGGTTCTACCTTTCTTCTACATTGATATGTCGAAGTGCAGAGGCTAAGGAGTCGATAGGTGGGTGGGTAAGTGGAATTTAAGTCGTAGTATATAATCATTTTGTCATTTATGTGAATGGGCGTATGCATGAAACGTTTATGACACACACCACTTTTTTCTTGAACGACCATACAGTTGTAAGTCACTTGGACAGGACAGAAGTACTGGTGGTCATATATTACATAATTTTATGGTTTTGAAGTACATAAAAAGGGCAAATAGCAATGTTGTAGGAAATACCAAGTTTCTTCAAATGTAATTGAAATACAGTAATACCCATTTTTGTATACAGTAATACTTGTTTGCTTCTTAAATTTTTTTTCGGCAATATGTGCCCAACCGAGTTCCTCTTAAGAATATTTTTTTAATAATCCAAGCCTTGTCGCCGTCCAAAAAAATATTTTGCAGCTAGTTGCTATAATTGTAGAAATTCGGAGGAGGCAATATCAAGCGCCGTCAATCTTTGGATCCACATTAACATATTTCTTCGAGCAAGCATTTTATTGTTTAAAAAGTCTCGCCTGACATTCGCTACAATTGAAAACAACTTCCACAATTAGATGGGTATTCAAAATATCAAAAAGCTGTCGGTACCCTTTTGCGGCTTTGGCAAAATCAAACCAGTGAGCGGAGCAGTATAGTCGGACGGGGCCGACCATATGATACCCTACACAACTTCAACAAAACTATAACTTTCTGTGGTTCTTTATTCTGAACTTGGGCAATATTTCGCGATATTTGCACCCTCTTGACCGACTTGAGGTCAACAAATATTCAGTACAGCCCTTCTAATCACTTGTCCAGACTCCCTTCACCGTGGGTTGTGTTGTGATGGTCGGCTTTTAATTTTGGCCTATAGATCGACTCGAAAAACCCCAACAAATAAGCTTTCGGTCCACTTCATCCCAAAATTATTATCTGGTCATCACCGAAAATTATAGGCGTTGTCGGTGACCGCAACTTGAACCTTTCAGAGCGATCAGCGCTATATATCCGCCCTCTAGTGTGGTAATGGGTTACTAAATAATATATGAATACGTAAGCCCCGGTAAATATTCGTGTGTAAGTCCCGTATCCGAGTACTTACGGCAATTTAATTGTTATCAATTTAGAGGTCAACCACTCTTCTTAAACATACTATCAACTTCACGGGTCTACGACCTTCACACAAAAATCAGGGTCCATTTGACCCGCTAAATATTGACCGATCTTTATCAAAACAGGCATACTTATTCTTTGGCCCGATCCCCTTCTCCGTGTAAAAATTCGCGGAGACCAGAAAAACCGACAAAAATAAAGTTTTTGGTCCATTTAATCCCCTAAATATTAACCGATCTTTTCCAATAGGGGTCTTCGTTGGCCAGAACACATCCTACATGCAAAATTTCGTGAAGATTGGTTCATAACTGTGGCCTGTATCGTGTTTACAAATTATAGTGTTTACACATCTAGATCACTCAGCTAGTCTAGGTATGACGATCGGTATACTTAAAGGTAGGTCTAGAACCAATATTTCGTGGCGTTACAAACTTTTGGGGCTGCACAAAGCTATAATACCCTGACAACATAGTTGTGTTGGGTATAAAAAGTCCTGTCCCCTTTTCAATTTTTGCCAAACCCACCCTTACGTGGGAATTATGTCAAAATGCTGAAAATTTAAAGTATCCTCGTTTATGTTGGACTTTGGAGAATATAACATTTCATTAGAAAATCTTCTGTTATTTATTCGGTTTACAGGTCTTCTGTTTGGTTTTATTGTATATCCGAGACTATGAATTTCTACAAGGGAAGGTATTTCTTCACGAAAGACCAAATCGTTATATTCCATATAAGACCCGAAGCTATTCTTAACCAGTAAGGAAAGTAGTAAAGTCGGGCTGGGCCGACCATATGATACCCTTCACCACTTTGGGTATATTCTGCATATGTATACATATATGATATTTATCTGTAAGTGTACCGACTAACATCAATCCATACACATGCCTTTCTGCAACCTATACTAAATTTCATTTTATTCGGATAGATTTAGAGTCCTTTTTTGTGCAATGGCATGACTTTATATAAATCGATTTATAGCACACTTGATACACTCTATTGAATACATTAGTTCAAAAAATATGTGGATGTTAGGCCTGCATCTGCACCAATCTCAAAAAAACCGCAGCAACGTCATTCTAGCCTCAGCGTAATACGTTGCTCAAAATTTCGTGTTAACCGAACAACATTAGGAGTTTGATGCACTATTTACCTAAAATCGGGCGAAAATATATACGTGGAAGCTATATCTGAATCTGAACCAACGAAACTTGCGGAGATTAATTTATATTAACCTTAGTTTATTGTACAAAAATTGTGTGGCAATCGAACAAAGTTTGCATATGGGAGCTAGATCTAAATCTTAACCAATTTTAAGGAAAGAAATGAAGGGACTTTGGTGCACAATTTTCATTAAATCGACCGAAAAAAATATATATATACAGATCTGACCGATTTTCACGAAACTTATTACACATCATTCTAGGCCTAATTCACTACGATATGCGAAATTACGTGCAAATCGAAATATATATAGGAACTGTGGTGCACCATTTGCATTTAATCGGACGAAAATATATATGGGAGATATATCTAAATCTGGACCGATTTTTACGAAACTTAGTACACATCATTCTAGACACAATTATTTTCGCCATGCCAAATTTTGTACAAATTGAAAGATATATAGGGACTTTGGTGCACCATTTTCATTAAATCGGACGAAAATATATATGGGGGATATATCTATGAATATGAACCGATTTTAACGAGACATTACACACCTCATTCTAAATTTAATTCAGTACTCTATGCCAAATTTCGTCCAAATTGAAAGATATATAGGGACTTCGGTACATTTACATTAAATCGAACGAAAATATATATGGGAGCTATATCTAAATCTGAACATTTTTTTAGGAAACTTAGCACACATCATTGTAGGCTTAATTCACTACGATATGCCAAATGCAGTGGAAATCGAAAAATATATAGGGACTGTTGTGCACCAATCGGACGAAAATATATATGGGAGCTATATCGAATTCCGAACCGATTTTCCCGAAACTTACCACTTATCATTCCAGACTCAATTCATTACACTATGCCAAATATCGTGCAAGACGAAGGATATAAAGGGACTTTGGTGCACTATTTAGCTAAAAATCGGATGAAAAATATATAGGAGCTATATCTAAATCTGAACCGATTTTCACGGAATTTAACGCACTTAATTAAATATGCTATGCCAAATTTCGTGCAAATCGGACGAAAATATATATGGGAGCTATATAATCCGATATTTCCCAATTTTAATAGGGTTGGCCTTGAGCCATATGAATCAGCTGTGCCAAATTTCATCCAATTCAAAAATGCGGCCTGTATTTTGATTACAATTTGAAATAGACAGACCACAGTGTGATGAAGGGTATAAAAATAAGTGCTCAGACAACTACAATCACTGCCTAGTTTTTATATGAAGAAAATAATGTGATCTGTGTTTTTTTTTTTTCTTGTTATGAGAACTTCTTGTCTCATATATTGACGTTTTCAATAAAACTTCTTTAAATTAGCATATTTATTTAAACAAAAATTAAAAAAAAATAAAATCTAAAATATTCATATTAGAATTCCCAATTTTCATTTCAAAAGAACAAAACACTTGTTACCCCTTCCTTTCAACTAGTAGTTGCTAGACAAAGGCAAAAATAGAAGCCAGCAAATTGAAATTCAATCGATATACTGCTGCATACACACTTTAATATGTTTTTCAATTATTGCCATTTTTACACAAGCAAAGTCTGTGTTTCCCTCCCAGATTCCTTACTCCACTTTCTTTGGGATATGCGTTTAAAAAGGGAAAAAAAGCGAGGAAGGACGGAAGAAGAATAACATTATTGTAACATTTATAGTTGGTTATTGAAAGGGGTTATTGGACTATTGGCTAGCATTGCCATTATTATTAAATATTTATGAACTTGTGTTGTAACAGCAGCTCGTATGCCAACTCCAACATACACAGACAGAGGCACATTCATACATACCATACTATCGCTACCACATCAATTCAGTTTTTATCCATTTATGACAGAGTAGCCAGCCAAACATAAGGCATTCAGCCTGGCAGTCGAGTCCAGTCCAGTCAATTCTTGGACAATTGACATTTTTAATATGCTACTAATTTGACAGGAAAATGCAATTTAATAATATTTGCTCACAACGAGTTGAGAATTGCAAAGAATAGACTAAAATAAAGTGCATACAAAATTGTTATATGAGAATAAGAAAAAAAAATGGAAGTATTAAAATTTTTAACAATTTTCTTCTGATATGCTATTTTTAATTTAGGTCAAATATTAACTGATCAAATAGATTGTATAAACAACTTCAAATAACATGTTCGATTATTTTGTCAATATACCGCCATTCCAAATGTAGAATTGCAATTGAATATAATAACATGTTCGACAACTAATTGACAGAATTTTAAACCTCATTCTATTGAAAGAATTACAAACAAATTGTAGAGATTATTAAATATGTTGAGAATTAGGATTAATTACGTAAAAAGTAGCTTCAATCAGACATTGATATTTCAAAATGCTGAAATCCTGGAGTTGGAAAATATGTCCTTATATTGAAAATTCTCTCAGGAGGTTTTTTACAACTTTTGACGCAGCGAAATATCAAATTGTAGAAATTGGGGCTAGAACTTTCAAAATACTTTCGACTAATATTTGTGAGAACCTTATATGGAAGCCATGCCTAAACGTGGACCGATATAGACAACCTTCAAATTTAATCGAACTGCAGACAAAAGACAACTCTATGCTGATTTTCACCACCCCATCCCAATTTCTTCAGAAGATAGCGTTAATACCACAGAAGGTCATATGGACAATCCTAGATCGTCGTAGAATTTTACTCTGATATAAAATATAATGTTTAGGAGATCTGATTTCCTATGTTAGGTTCCAAATTGAGCAATATAAGTCCTCAATTAGGCATAGCACATCATATAATGATAACACCAAATGTTCGGTAATTCCTGCATCAATATTGATCCCGCTTCAGGAATAGCCTCTATCTATCAGCTAGTTTCGTCCGATTTTATGTAAATGGTGCACCAAAGTCCCTATACATCTTTCGATTGGCACGAATCTTAACATAACGTACCGAATTGAGCCTAGAGTGATGTCTGCCATGTTTCGTGAAAATCGGTCCAGATTTAGATATAGCTCCCATATATATTTTCGTCCGATTTTATGTAAATGGTACACCACAGTCCCTATACATCTTTCGATTTGCACGACATTTGGCATAACGTACTGAATTGAGCTTAGAGTGATGTCTGCCAAGTTTCATGAAAATCGGTCCAGATTTAGATATAGCTCCTATATATAGTTTCGTCCGATTTTATGTAAATGGTGCACCGAAGTCCCTATATATCTTTCGATTTGCACGAATCTTGGCATAACGTACTGAATTCAGCCTAGAGTGATGTCTACCAAGTTTCGTAAAATCGGTAGTTTCGTCTGATTTTATGTAAATGGTGCAACAAAGTCCCTATATATCTTTCGATTTGCACGAAATTTGGCACAGCGTACTGAATTAAGTCTAGAATGATGTGTGTTAAGTTTCCTGAAAATCGGTTTAGATTTAGATATAGCTCCCATATATATTTTCGTCCGATTTAAGGTAAATGGTGTACGAAAGTCCCTATATATCTTTCGATTTGCACGAAATTTGGCATACCGTAATAAATTAGGTCTAGTTTCCGGAAAATAGGTCTAGATTTAGATATAGCTCCTATATATATTTTCATCCGATTTAAGGAAAATTGTGTACCAAAGTCCCTATATATCTTTCGATTTGCATGAAATTTGGCATACCGTAATAAATTAGGTCTAGTTTCCGGAAAATAGGTCTAGATTTAGATATAGCTCCTATATATATTTTCATCCGATTTAAGGAAAATTGTGTACCAAAGTCCCTATATATCTTTCGATTTGCATGAAATTTGGCACAGCGACTGAATTAGGTCTAAAATGATGTGTGTTAAGTTTCCTGAAAGTCGGTCCAGATTTTGATATTGCTCACATATATATTTTCCTCCGATTTAATATAAATGGTGCACAAAAGGCCCACAGTTTTTCCGATTGTTACACAATTTTGTACAATGAACTGTAGTTAATATAAATTGATCTCTGGGAAGTCTCTTTGAAATCGGTTCAGATTTAGATATAGGTTTTATATCTGACCAAATGAAAAAATTTGGTATAGGTTGCAGAATGGCATGTTTATGGATCCATTTTCCGTGTTAATGGTCCTTTAACGTCTGTTAGGATTCATCTGTAGAATATACCCAAAGTGGTGAAGGGTATCATATAGTCAGCCCCGTCCGACTTTACTACTTTTCTTACTGGTTTTATTTGAAGTAACTATCAGTACACCAATGGTGGAGGGTTTCCAAAAAGGGCGTTATGTTCGGTTGGGAGGAACTTAACTCCTTTTTCACTTGTTAAAATTAATGTTGATACTTTGTTTAGGTACAGCCCTCATATAACACTACTACAAATTTTCTCATTTTCCAACCTGAGTGGTATTTCGTTTCCTGACAGAATTTTATAATGGCATATCCCCCTTGTGCAAGTCACAATCGCTATCAGGTATATTGAATGTCCACTTCATTGTAGAGGGTTTAAAAAATCGGGTTCCGTTGAATTTAAACTGGAACAGTAGTATATTATGAGGACTTTGTCCGTTTTTTTAAGGGGATCTGTTACTATCTTCAAGAACCGGAATTGCCAAATTACAGCCACGTCGGTTGGAAAACCTTAAACATTCGCATATTATTTTAAAGTTTGGGCATATTTTAAAATCAAATTTTGAAACAAAAAAAATTATCGAAATTGGTCCATGTTTTGGTACAGCCCTCTTATAACAAAACATACAATTTTTAAACCTGAGTGGTATTTAGTTTCCTGGTACAATGGTCCCATGACATAGCCCCAGTCACGATATACAAGGGAAATAACTGTTTATAGCTTTAAAATCCCGAATTCCCACGTCGAGACCTGTCGGTTGGAAAATGTGCCTAAAACCTTAAATATTTTAAACTTTTTTAGCTTAAACAAAGCTTGCACCTATTCGACATCCGACAAATAGGTCGAGATCCTACAAGAGGAATAACAAATTCAATTATACCTGAATGTATGTTATATTTGCATATCCTCAAAACTATACCGATTAAAAAAGAAAATCACTATAAAAGATTGACATAACTTGAAAATCCTATGAGACGTCGTATTTTAATCTCTGATATATTTATACCCTACACAACTATGTTGTCAGGGTGTTATAGCTTTGTGCAGCCCCAAAAGTTTGTAACGCCGCGAAATATTGGTCCTAGACCCATCTTTAAGTATATCGATCGTCATATCTCGTCTAGCTGAGTCGATCTGGACATGTGTGTCCGTCCGTCCGACCGTCTGTCCATTATAATTTGTAAACACGATACAGGCCACAGTTATGGACCAATCTTCACGAAATTTTGCATGTAGAATGGGTCCTGCCCAATTAAGACCCTTATTCTTTTTGGATAAGTTCGTTTAATATTTAGGGGATGAAATAAACCAAAAATTTTATTTTTGTCTGATTTCCTGGTTGCTCCAGAGGCCGCAATTTGAAGAAAAATCGAACATCGCGTATTTTTGCATGGAGAAGGGGATATTGCCAAAGAATAAGCATGCCTGTTTTGATAAAGATCGGTCAATATTTAGCGGGTAAAATGGACCCGTACATTTGTGTGAACAATGACAAAATTTGTATTCTATGACATATATACTTACTCCTGAAGGCCATAGACCCGAGAAATTGATAGTATGTCCAAGAGGAGTTGTCGGCATGTGTTCGGATATGAAAGCTACACTTAAATATTTACAGTTGCTTACGTATTCAGATATTATTTAGTAACCAATTACCACACTGTAGGGCGGAAATATAGCGCTGATCGATTTTAAAATTTCCATGAGGTTCCGGTTATGGTCAAGGACAACGCCTTTAATTTACGGTGATGATCAGATAATAATTTTGGGATGAAGTGGACCGAAACTTATTTTTATTGTGTTTTTTCAAGTCGATCTATATGTCACAATTATAAGGAGAATATTACACTGGAGAATGAATCTGGCCAACTAATTTGATGGGCTTTTGTAATGATCTGTCACTATTCAGCGGGTCAAGTCAACCAAGACCTTTCTGTGTAAAATGAAAAAAATTGGATATTATGAAATAAAACATAATTCGAAATAGATGTCATGGCAAGAAATAGGAGCTATTGACCTCTAATCGGTTAAGAGGGTGCAAATACAACGAAATATTGCCCATTCTTGGAAAAAAGATCTCCAGAAAGTTAAAGTTCCTTGGTAGTTGTGTAGGGTATCATATGGTCAGCCCCGCCCGACTATACTGCTCCGCTCACTGGTTTTTATTTCATAGACTGTTATCCCTAATTTTTATACCCTTCACCACAGTGTGGTACAGGGTGTTATGTATTTGTGTATATGTTTTTAACAGGAAAAAGGAAACGATATAGACACATGGTTCCTTTTGAGATTATGCATAGAATCACTTTCTGGTTTATGCATGTCCGTCCGTATGTTCATTTTAATTTGTAAACAATGTACAGCTCATTTATTTGGCCCAAGGACGAACCCTATTGAAATTGGGAAAAATCGGTCCAGATTTAGATATAGCGCCTATATATATTTTTCGATTTAAGGTAAATGGTGCACCAAAGACCGTATATATATTTCGATTTCCACGAAATTAGGCACAGCGTACTAAATAATGTCTAGAGTTATGTGTGTTAAGTTTCGTGAAAATCGATTCAGATTCAAATTTAGATATAGCTCCCATATATATTTTCGTCCGATCTAAGGTAAATAGTGCACCAAAGTCCCATATATCTTTCGATTTGCACGAAATTTGGCATAGCGAACTGAATTAAGTCTAGAACGATGTGTGTTAAATTTTTTGAAAATTGGTTCAGATTTCGATATAGCTACCACATATACACATATACTCAACCGATTTTACCTTAATTGTGCACCAAATTACTAATGTTTGTCCGACTAACACGAAATTTTGCACAACGTATCAAATTGAGACTTGGATGACATTATTGCGTTTTGTTGAAATTGGTACAGATGCAGCTAAAGCTTCCATGTGCAGTTCGAACGGGTGTCTGGTTGAAATGGCATTTTTATCAGTGCGGCGTACTGAATACCGTGTATGAATTCTGCTTTAAATCGTTTTCCATGAACGTTTCCCATGGTATGTAGACGACTCTAAATCTGCCCGAATAAAACTAAATTTATCATAGGCTGCAGAAAGATATGAGTATGTTCTTTGGATTGGCATGCATTTGTTAGGATACATGTGCATAATGTACGTAAAGTGATGAAGGGTATTATATAGTCGACCCAGTCTGACTTTACTAATTTCCTTACTGGTTTAATTCAAGCAATTATTAAACTCTTTAACTACTACTATTTTCTTCTATGTAAACTGTGAAATTTAAATGATGTGTTGGCTCATTCAACAATACCTAATATTCATTATAATTGAAATTTCAAATAATTTATTATGTTTAACTACACGACCTACAAGTAAATTGTGTACAACAAATTCTGGCCTGTTGACCTTGTCGTCGACAAAACAGAAAAAATGTCATCAACGTCAGCAGGCAGGCTTTGTTGCAAGACATTAAGTATGCAAAGTCATGTTTAAAAGATTTTTGTTAACAAATGTTAGGAGGGTTTTTTCTTTCTTTCTTTTGGTTTTTTTTCGTCTCCTTGAGATGCAGGCTACAATAACATCGTTATTCATAAGATGAATTTCAAACAAAACAACAACAACAGCAGCAACAACAAAACAAAAATGCATAACCACAAACACAAGGCGACGAAAATGAAAGTAACATTGCAGCAAAATGTCAACAAGAAAGCCAACAAAGAAGAAATACCCGCAAGAGACGGGCAGAGAACGACAACAGAAGAAACCAAAAAAGAAGCTTGGAAGAAAAATCCTCTATGTGGTTTATTATGCAGCTCAAGTTTAGTAATGTTTACTGAAATAGGCTCATTCGGTATGCAAAACATCAACAGTTGCTGCACCAGCAGCAATAACAACGACAACAACAATCAATGTTAACAAGGCAAACATGTTGTCGTTGTTCCGTTATTTATGCATTTATTGCATTCATCTTCAAGATGTGCTAGAGGTACACATTTTTCTGATAAGAGATGATTTTTTAAAGAAAAGTCATAGTTGAGAAATATTATACAAATACATGTTGCCACTTACTAGGTGAAAAAAATTCGAATATTTTGTGTAAAATTGGAAGATACAGTGCTTGGAAAGATACTATATATTGGAGCTATATCTAAATCTGAACCGATTTTCTCCAATTTCAATAGGGTTCGTCCTTGGGACAAATAAGTGAACCGTGTCAAGTTTCATCCAAATCGGATCAAAATGAGACCTGTACTTTGTTAACAAAAACACGGACTATGCATATTCTCAAAAGGAAACATGGGTCTATCTCGATTCCTTTTTTTTCGTTTTCTTCATTTTTTTATAAATCCAAATTTCGTGCAAATCGAATGATATATAGGGACTTTGGTGCATCATTTACAAAAAAGCGGACGAAAATATATATGGGAGCTATATCTAAATCTGACCCGATTTTCTCGAAATTTAGCACACATCATTCTAGACTTAATTCAGTACGCTATGCCAAATTTAGGGCAAATGGAAGGATATATAGATACTTTGGTATACCATTGACATTAAATCGGACGAAAATATATATGGGAGCTATATCTAAATCTGAACCGATTTACACGAAACTTAATACATATGATTCTAGATTTAATTCAGTACGCTATGCCAAATTGCATGTAAATCGGAAGATATATAGGGACTTTGGTGCACCATTTACCATAAATCGGATGAAAATATATACTGGGGCTATATCTAAATCTGAACCGAATTTCAGGAAACTTAACACACATAATTCTAGACCTAATTCATTACGCTGTGACAAATTTCGTGCAAATCGAAAGATATATAGGGACTTTGGTGCACCATTTACATAAAATCGGACGAAAATATATATGGGAGCTATATCTAAATTTAAACCGATTTTTCTCAATTTCAATAGTGTTCGTCCTTGGGCCAAATAAGTAGCATGTGCCAAATTTCATCCAATTCGGATCATAAATGTACTTTATTTACAATTTAACATGGGCAGAGAGACGGACTGACGGACATGCATAAAAGGACTTAGAAAGTGATTCTGTGCATATTATCAAAAGGAACCATGTGTCTATCTCGTTTCCTTTTGCCTGTTACAAACATATGCACAAAGACATAATACCCTGTATCACAGTGTGGTGAAGGGTATAAAAATGCACATAATCCACGCCATTGTCAGGATATCTATGCAAATATTTTTTTTACATAATCCACGCCTTTGTCTGGATATTTATAATTTTATTTTTAAATTCTTGCCTTTTCACGATCTTAAAAAAATATGATTTAACCAGTGAGCGGAGCCCCACATCCACGAAAATCTAACTTTGTGTGGTTCTATAGTCTGAGCTTGGGCAATATTTCGATATTTTCACCCTCTTGATTGGGTAGAGGTCAAAAAATATTACTTATATTCTATACAGCCCTTCTAATTACTTGGCCAGATTACCTTCACCGTGGGTTGTGTTGTGATGTTCGGCTTTCAATTGTAACCTATAGATCTACTCGAAAACACACAAAAAAAAGTTTTCGGTCCACTTCATACCAATATTATTATCTGATCATCACCGAAAATTATAGGCGTTGTCCTTCACCATGCATGGATCCTCATGGGAAATTTCAATGCAATCTGTACCATATTTTCGCCCTCTAATGTGGTAATGGGTTGCTAAATAAAATATGAATACGTAAGCACCTGTAAATATTTACGTGTAACTCCCACATTCGAGCACATACGACAATAAAATTGGTATTAATTTAAAGGTCAATCACTCCTCTTGGATATAATATCAACTTCTCAGGGGTATATCCTTCAGGAGTAAATATATACGCTATAGAATACAAATTTTGTCATTTTTCACACAAAACTTAGGGTCCATTTGACCCTCTAAATATTGATCGATCTTTAACAATACAGGCATGCTTATTCTTTGGCCCAATCCCCTTCTCCATGTAGAAATTCGTGGTGTTTGGGATATAATTGCGGCCTCTAGAGCGACCAGAAAATCAGACAAAAATTTAGTTTTTGGTCCATTTCATCCTCTAAATATTAACCGAACCAAAAACAATAGGGGTCTTCATTGGCCAGAACCCATCCTACATGCAAAATTTCGTGAAGATTGGTACATAACTGCGGACTGTATCGTGCTTACAAATTATAATGGACAGACGGACGGACGGACGGACGGACGGACGGACACACATGTCTAGATCGACTCAGCTAGTCGAGATATGACGATCGGTATACATGAAGGTGGGTCTAGGACCAATATTTCGCGGCATACAAACTCTTGGGGCTTCACAAAGATATAATACCCTGACAACATAGTTGTGTAGGGTAACACAATAGGGGTCTTCATAGTGCCGAACCCATCCTACCCATCCTCATGGATCTAAATATCGGTCTTCGAAAACGAGACAATCCTTAGAAAATTTCCTTTGTGCATTTGGAAAAAATAGTCATGTGGCGACATTTCCTCATGGGCAACATAGGAAGTTGAATATTGAGTGGAAACCTCGCAATTTGTCCTCCTGAAGTCCTCGGTAATTCGAAAAACAAACAAGAAAAGGCAAATAATTTTGTATAATGACAATGCGAGCTCAAATCAGCGCCATATTGACCGGTAAAAAGATTGAATTGATGAACCATTAGCTGTACAGTCCTGACTTGGCACCCAAAGTTGAAGTTTTTCAATTTGAAGCAAGAGCATTTTTTACTGACTTTGTTCTAGAACCGTTATCTATTCTGCAAACCGGGCCAGGGTTCAAATTTAGATAATGCTCCCATATGTAATTCCGTACAATTTTAGTTGAGACCTCCAAATATTGACAAAGAAATTTTGCACAGCATACCCACATTGGTCTCAAATGACGTCTGTTTATGATAATGGAAATCGGTTCATATTTCATGTCAATGATCTTCTCTTTTATATACCGTGCGGTTTTGTACACTACTCACTTTTCTTTCGAATTCGAAATACTATCCCTCACTAATGATGTTGTCGATAGAAATTGCTTATTTTTTCGCAAACTACACCGCCTAGTTTACAGCCGTTACTTATCTAGAGGGGATCGCTCTTTGTTTTTCAATTCTGTAGCAAAA
>NW_026874680.1:0-16786 GCF_032173495.1 Musca vetustissima
ACCATATACAGCCATCCATATGGTATGTGTAGATATATGGATTATATCACTGAATGTTTGTGGTTTTAATGGATTTTGGTGGTTTATATAGATTTGGATTTTGGGTTTTTAAAGAAGTATGATCGCCATGGTTTACTATAGATGCACGACTACCCTGTGGGTAGCGTGATCTGGTACTTTTGAGTTATGCTCACGAGGAAATTTGTCTGTGGTACCCCAAAAAAGACTGGTTCGCAAATTGGTTTCAAGAGGATTAGCAAGAGGGAACAAAAATTTTAGATTCCGATCCGGATATTCCCTTTTGGATTCTGGGCGGACTCCACCAATAATCTCCTTGGCAATATAAACACTTTTTTGGTAAATACCACCAAGATGGTTGGAATATATGATGGATCCAATGTTAATTTAGTTGGAGATTGCGTATTCCTAGAATTCACTTTTAGTTACCAATGTTAATTTAGTTGGAGATTGCGTATTCCTAGAATTCACTTTTAGTTACCAAAGGTTTTTTTTTCACATTATAATTTTTATTACCTCAAAATAGGTTAGCCAAGATGAATATTGCAAATTATGGAGCACTTTGATATCAAAATAACTTTATGAAATTTAATGATTTTAAGGTTTTTGGCAGATTTAGTTGAGAGTATTACGATCTGATTCCTTAGATATCTTTTAATAAAAAGGAAGATTTTTCTGATTGAAAAGCCATCAGAGTTAAGTTGGTTGCTGCGAAAGTGTATAACAAGAGAAACACGTAAAATTGATATCGATTCACAGGCATGAAGTTGCCAACCATCTTCAACGATATCGATTTTTATAAAAATTATTTAATTTTCAGAAAATAAGTGATTTCTACCAAAAAATATGCGTAGAATACGAAAATCGCCATGAATATTAATTTTTTGTGCTATTTAGTAAAATAATTGTAAATTATTTATACTTGGAGCACTGTGAAGGTTCATCACCCAAGACACGAACCTTTAATACTCTTCTCTATTCACCATAGCCATCGAGAATAACAAGTTATCAATGAAACATAACTATGAATGAATAGAATATTAGAGAATGAGAGAGAATAACAAAAACAAAACAAAGAAGACAATTTGTTTTTTAGTTTTGTTTTACAAAAGGAAAAAATATCAATGATATTGTAGAAAATTTTAAAGAGATTGCTCAGAGAAATGTAAATCAAGTGAGTGTTGTGAAAATTAAGAGATGTGTGCTCTTTTTGAAGGTATTGTTTTCTTTCAGTTGTGCCGATTTAAATGAATAAAAGTGGAAAAAATTATTGGTGATGGATGCAAGGTGGCATAAAGTGGAACCTCGTTAAATCTGTTATTATAGAAAAATGGTCTCTGCTAGTATAGAAGAGTTTTAACAATATTTCTAGGCGAAATATGTGTGTAAATCGAGATGAAAATTAAATCGTATATATTGTATAAATTTTGTTTTGTTGTCATTATGTGAAAAACGTCCCCTACAATGGATTATTTCAATGAAACCAAACAGGTGTAATATTTCATCACATTCGTACAAATCTTAGAAATTCGGTGCACCAATTAGATCAAATCCGGACTTTCCTAATAGGTGTACCATTATATTATAAAATTAATTGTCAGCCAAACTTTGGTCATTTTGTGCACGAAGAAGTGAACATATTACAATATGCAAAGCTTCGATGGAATTGGATATTCTGTTCCCTTCATGTGAGATATACAAGTGTTAACATTTTTGACCCATTGTGGGGGAGTTCGCTTCATATCAGATGTGCAAATTTTTTAAAATGGGTGCCATCTTTCAATATTATAGTCAGGCTTAAAATGTTAGGTTGTACAAAGTTTAGTTCAAAACAAAATATATTCATTTGATATTATAAAATTATTTTTCGCTAAATGTACCAGATATTCTTCATCTTCGAACTTGATCTATATCTCTCTATATATATAAACTACGTGTATGTACGTGATCGCTAAACTCAAAGACTACTGCTACTACAACTACAAAAACTACTATGGGACGTGAGGAGTGTTTCTGTGTAGTTTAATGTTCATCCGGCAGACGGCGCAATATTTTTTTTTGTGTTTTTGCAGCGTAACTTAAGAACTACGTTACCGATTTTGACCAAAAACAAAACATTACTTAATATATTGGGGTATCAGTAAATTAAGGTTTGCCGTTGCGAGAAAATATAATGCGTATTTTTTTAATGCGGAAATTTGACATAAATTAAATGGTAAAAAGTTTCTGAAATGTATTTTTCATGAATTTTTACAAAACCTAAATTGTTACAAATAAATATTTCGGTTTTCAAAGTTTGAATGAAATTGGTCACCTCCTTTGAGATTTCGGACAGACAGACGTACAGTTGTTGAATTCTGAAGCTTCTAAATGTTCCCCTAAATAAAAATTAACTCAAATTATTTTTATACCCTTCACCACACTGTGGTACAGGACATTATGTCTTTGTGCATATGTTTGTAACAGGTAAAAGGACGAGATAGTCACATGGTTCCTTTTGAGAATATGCATAGAATAACTTTCTAAGTAGATTTATACATGTCCGTCCGTCTTTCCATGTTAAATTGTAAACAAAGTAGTGGTCGCATTTATGATCCGAATTGGGTGCAATATTGCACAGCTCATTTTTTTGGCCCAAGGACGAAATAGGGAAAAATCGGTTCAGATTTAGATATAGCTCCCATATATATTTTCGACCGATTTAATGTAAATGGTGCACCAAAGTCCCTATATATCTTTCGATTTGCACAAAATTTAGCACAGAGTACTGAATTAGATCTAGAATGATGTGTGCCAAGTTTCGAGAAAATCGGTTCAGGTTTAGATATAGCTCCCATATATAGTTTCGTCCGATTTAAGGTAAATGGGGCACCAAAGTCGCTATATATCTTTCGATTTGCACACAATTTTGCATAGAATACTGAATTAGTACCAGAACGATGTGTGTCAAGTTTCGAGAAAATCGATTCAGATTAAGATATAGCTCCCATGTGTATTTTCTTCCGATTTTATGTAAATTGTGCACTAAAGACCCAAGGTCTTTCCGATTGGCACACAATTTTGTATAATGTACTAAAATTTATATAAATTAATGTCTGACAAGTTTCGTTTAAGTCGGTGCAGATTTAGATATAGCTTCCATATATATTTTTGTTCGATTTTAGGTAAATGCTGCACCGAGTGACCCGAAATTTTGCACAACATATTGATTTGAGACTAGAATGACGATATTGCGTTTTATTGAAATTGATGCAAAGCAGATACAGCTCCATATATATTCAAACGGGTGTCTGATTAGGATTTAATTTTGAAGAGTACGCAAACCACTGTAAACGTGCCCGAATGAAATTAAATTTAGCATAGGTTCCAGAAAGGCATACAGATTACATATGCAAGTTCGTTCAATTTCATGGTAATGTTCTTTCGAGAAGGAGGAGTCTGTTAGGAGACAGTCGCCCAGTCCGACTTTACTGCTTTCCTTACTGTTTTTTTTTTCATTTTTGCCACATTCCTTGATGGATGAAAAAGTAGACAGTTTCATCCATCAACGAATGTGCAAAGAACGATGAAAGAAAGAGATTGAAATGAACTATCTAGAAGTGGGAAGTATATTAAGAAACTAGTTGCGTTAAAAAAAGAGCGATAAATATCGGACCGCTCCGTGAACTACATTGCCCAACTCTACTCATTCGGACTGTGGACTTTTTTTATCAAACATTGACAAATCTATATATATATATATATAAATGAATTGCTGTTCGTTAGTCTCGCTAAAACTCTGATCTTAGTCTTGAAATGTTTGTGGAGGTCCAGGGAAGGTTTAAAATGTGAGAAAAATTCGAAAATCGCGAAAAAGTATGCAGCATATTTACATTTCCACGAATTTGGTATCGAGCTATCGAGTAGTAGTTATTTTGAGATATATTGGGCGAAAATTGGTAGCGTATCATTCTTTTAAGCCTCCATTTGTCAATTATTAAAAATATTCAAAATATTTTTTTCAATTGGTTTTACATTGTATTGAAATTATTTTACGTGAGAATACAAGAAAAAATTGAGAAATATTCCATTGAATATACACGAGATCATGCAATGTACACGTTTCCATGGAATGCACCAAAATTTTAGGGCAAATGCAAGAATGGAATATCAGAAGACATTCTGAATCGAGTTCGTTTCCATTTAGAGAATTCTGATTCTAAGATATATGCCCTAGATTATTTTGTTTGAAAATATTAATAACTAGCGGGCCCGGCAAACGTTGTCTTGCATAGCAATATTGTTGATGTGTAATTCACACAACGATAGCCCAATATAATGTTAGCTTTTTCTACTCTTCACGATTTGAGATAGTGCTGTGAAATTTACCCATACATTGCTACTACTCCTAGGATATTTGGTACTGAAAATGTTCAATATTAGTTCACTATTTAGGGTAGCCCCCATATAAAAGTACCTCGCAATATGATTTTTAAATAGAATTGGTTGTAATTGAGCAGAATGTGTCCGCACCAAATATTATCATAAACATTCCGTATTTTGAAAATCTTGGACACGGCTTTCAACAGAATTGTATTTAATTTAATATAGGGGATACTTATTGAGCAGAAAATCACTCTACTTAAAATTATCCATATTGGTCCAAATAACCGGGTAACCCCTTATATTCGGTATTTGGCTGTAATTTTATATTTTGGATGCTCATTGAGTAGAAAATGTTCCTAACAAAATTTGTCCAAGTTTCCGAAAATTCTTCAAAACACTCCACATTATACGAACCTTTAGAGATTTTGGCATTTTTTTCAACCTAATCAGCTGTAAATGGTTGTTTTATTTGGTAGCCTGAACCCTACTAAGAATTGTCAATATTGGTCCACTCTTCTGTATTTTGGGGGGTTTGGTCAGGTGTTTCAACCAAATTGACTTTAATTTTAAAATTTATATGATCAGTAAGTACGAAATCTCGTAACAAAGAATTATCAATATTGTTCGAAGATTCTGGGTAACACGCATATAATGGTATCCCCCATAATTTCTCATGTGGTGTCAAATCTTCTTAACTAAAATGAATATATATCCACTATATTGTAGTAGCTAAAATATGTCATCCCGGTATATTGGGGGGTTAGACACATACATGCAGGTCTTGCCCCTAGAGTTGGCTATAATTAGGTATAACGGATTTCTGTGAATAAAAAACATCCTCCAAGAAATTATGCACTATAGCTTAACTTTTTAAAAAGACACCATAATTAGTTCCCTTTAAATTTACGGTATGTTGAAGTTCTCACTCCCATTTTCCCAACCTAACTGTTATCGGTAGTTGGCATGTTCAATTCGTATAGAACAGAGATTTTGGTATAACCTTCAAATGAGATATTATGTCTTGGCCATTTTTTCTAATATTGCTGGTTTTTTGTTAGTTGTTCTCTTTCCAGCTGACCTTAATGATATACTTTTGAAAAAAAATATCGTATATTAATTTTCTCTCTGATACACATTTTTGTATCGCATATATGCGAGTCGTTCTGTTTATAAGTTCAACGATATTGAAAAATTATTAGGTATATATCCACCTGATTTAATATTTCCCGTGGTTCCTATTATTATTTTCAAACAAATTAATCTAGGGCATGAATCTTAGAATCCGACTACTCTGAATGGACATGAACTCGATTCAGAATGTCTTCTGATTTTCCATCCTTGCATTATTCCCAAAATGTTCGTGGATTCTACAATGATCGCGTGTACATTCAATGATATGATTCTCAATTATTTGTTTATTCTCCCAAAAAAGGTTTCAATACAATGTCAATCCAATTGAAAAAATAAATATTTTGAAAATTTTCAATAATTGACATATTTTCACCCAAAATATCTCAAAATACCAACTACGATGTGGTGCTATCAAAATAGCTTGATACTAAATTCGTGGAAATGCAAATATGCTTCAAAATTTTTTTTGCAAATTTTTCGCGGTTTTCGATTCATTCTCACCTTTTAAACCTTCCCTGGAGCTCCACGAACATTTCAAGATTAAGATAACATAAATCCGTGCAGCCGTTTTCGAGTTTTAGCGAGACTAACGAACATCAATTCATTTTTATATATATAGATAGATAGACTAGCTGAATCCGTGGAGCTTCGCTGCCCCTACTAAAGTTATTAACATTGGATAGTTGACGTCGAAAACTATTTGTAGGTATTTCGTAGTGTAATATCAGTAATTTCGTAGTGTAATATTTGATTCTATTCAATAGATTACAAATACGTGTTTAAATAATCTTTGAATAACGGTGGTAATATTAAAAACAAATTTAGCTTGACTTTTCTAATCAGTTGTAACAGTACCAAATATATATATTTTCTTCAATATTTGCATGTTTTTCATTAATCGTTCCAAGACCACTACAATCCTTCATTTACATTACAGCAATTTGTATGTCTGTATTCTCATTCTCCATTTCTCACTCCGATTAATATCGCTTAGATACCTGACATATGATCCTTGTTAATTTTGAGTTGTGTATTTTTAATTGTTTCATTGCCAAGAAAAATTCACAATAATAATGTATTATCACATCATAATATTTTTACCGAACCTAGATTTAGTATTGTTATTCTTAAGAAAACAGGATCAAGTCCGAAGATATGATTTGTGGCATTTGAGTTAGTCATTTCCTCTATACATCCTCGAAATATATCAGCTATAATAATAAGCCACTACAGGTTTCGGACTTTTATAACTTTTAATCCACAATCAGCATTTCTCTTTTGGATCTCCCATGTTGTCATTTTCTTCATAGTCGTTTTCTTCAATGGTGGTTGAATTTTTAAAATTAAAAAATCCAAAATTTTATTTTTTTTTTTCACAAATTGACAAAATTTAAAAATTAGAATGTCAAAAATTTTTAATTTTACACAAATTTTATTCCAATATGTAGATAATGGGGAGATGAAAAACAGCAGACGTTAGCGGAATTACTGAACTGGTGGTTTTTATCATTACTGATAATAATATAAAAGGACCAAAAATGATGAATCGAACTTAAGATGAGTATGTAATTATCTGCGTATAATACAAATTTGTATGAGCCGATTTTTTAACATATTTAAATAGAGTTTCAATTTTTTACATTTAGATTAATTAAATACATTTTCCCCTATTGTACCACGCCAATTTTTAAAGGGATGATGCGTATTTGCTACCAAGTTATTCAGACAAATTTTGAAGTGGGAATCTGTAACCCTTCTTAAGATATAAACTTAGAAAATTAATATTAGTTCAGATGTATAATTACTTTCGATGCAATAACTCCACATCCACGCGAAATTTTGGAAGTTTATATAGCTTATATTATTTACTTCGGATGGCATGATGTGCGGTAAAAATCTCAGTAATATCTGTTCAACGGTTTTTGAGAAAACGACTATGAAGAAAATGACAACATGGGAGATCCAAAAGAGAAATGCTGATTGTGGATTACAAGTTATAAAAGTCCGAAATCTGTAGTGGCTTATTATTATAGCTGATATATTTCGAGGAGGTATAGAGGAAATGACTAACTCAAATGCCACAAATCATGTCTTCGGACTTGATCCTGTTTTCTTAAGAATAACAATACTATATCTAGGTTCTGTAAAAATATTATGATGTGATAATGCATTATTATTGTGAATTTTTCTTGACAATGAAACAATTAAAAATACACAACTCAAACTTAACAAGGATCATGTGTCAGGTATCTAAGACAGTGTTGGGCAAAATTAAATTGAGAGGAAGTGTGTGCGAGGGTAACTGAGAATTCACCATTAAAAACGGCTGACGTAAGGAAAAAGAAAGAGAAAATGTGTTTACCCATCGACCCTCAGTTACGGTAGCGTATATGGGTAAGCATGCCTGATCTAAGAGATATTAATCGGAGTGAGAAATGGATCCCAATCATATCATGGTGAAATAGTTGAGAATACAGACATACAAATTGCTGTAATGTAAATGAAGGATTGTAGTGGTCTTGGAACGATTAATGAAAAACATGCAAATATTGAAGAAAATATATGTATTTGGTACTGTTACAACTGATTAGAAAAGTCAAGCTAAATTTATTTTTAATATTACCACCGTTATTCAAACACGTATTTGTAATCTATTGAATAGAATCAAATATACTAATACATAGAACGGCTGCTACGAAATTATTACTGATATTACACTACGAAATACCTACAAATAGTTTTCTACGTTAACTATCCAATGTTAATAACTTTAGTAGGGGCAGCGAAGCGCCACGGGTTCAGCTAGTAGCCTATATTATTTACTTCGGATGGCATGATGTGCGGTAATATCTGTTCAACGGTTTTTGAGTCTAGAAAAAAAAACATTTTTATTTCCTAAATGTAGATTGTTTAAGTGTAACGGATAGTGCATTTCCACCGATCTTATCTCGCTCACATTTTTATTAATAATGCGTATTCAAACCTACGATATACACATACATTTTGAAGGCGTTATCTGTAGCCGTTCTTAAGATAAACGCATATTACATGTTCGGAAAATTTGAGGTATGTTTACTATTGATGATATAACGCCGCATCCACGCGGAATTTTAAAAGTTTATATAGCCTATGTTACTTTCAGGGCATGTCCCGACATACAGTGTAAATCTCATTAAGATCTGTTCAGCGGTTTTGGCGTCTATCGGTAACATACAAACAAACAATTTTTTTTCTATTTTATATATATATAGATTATAGTTCCATTGGAACATGTTATTCATTAAAGTACCTAAAATGTTGGATTGTAAGGGAAATATCAAATCAAGTGGTATCATATGGTGGTTATACGCAAATATCAATATCTTTGAGCTTTTAAACACAAAACATCGCATATATGCGGTACAGAAAATATGTATCACAGAAAAAACTAATATTTGAGCATATTTTCTTTCATTAACTCTACCATTAAACTATCAAAAACCAGCAATATTAAAAAAATAGCCAAGGAATAATATCTGATGTGAAGTTTATATCAAAACCTCCGTCAAAAACATTTATTTAACAAAGAGATTTCTGATGATACCTATACCCCAAATATCTCAATATGTCAACTACCGATATTTTAAATTAGGACATCAAGTAAAAACGTCGTTTGGACAGATCTTTTTATATCTTCCAATAAGTAGATTCCTTAAATCGGCCGGGACGTTTATATATGGACTATGTTACAGTATTATGTGGTTGTTGATGTTCTAGAAAAATAATGTTTACAATTACAAGCACTCTGTTAGCAAAACGGGGATAAAACTGTGTTTAAATTTACGAGATCCACTCGATCTCAAATGTCAATTCCATAGCGTATACGTCAAATATAAATCACTGGTTTTGTGAATAGGATTAACGTGACGTATACGGTATGGAAACGACGTTTGAAATCGAGTGGATTTAGTAGTCGCGCCTTAAGAACTTCAACATACCGAAAATTAAACTGGAAATATGTATGGCGTCTTATAAGAACGCTATGTTTTAAGTTGGGAATAAGTTTTTTATTCACAGGAATCCGTTATGCCAAATTATAGCCAACTCTATTTGAAAATTCTGTCAAGTCTTTAAAAGTATTTTTTTACTCAATGATCACAATTTTGTTGAAACACGTGATCCAAATACCGAATATTGTGGGTACCGCTACATGGGGGCTTCCCCAAATAGTGGACCGATATTGAAAATTTTTAGTACATCAAAATTACAACTGATCAGATTCAAAAACGTGCCCAAAACCCTCAAGCATGGAATAATGAGGGGGCTATTCGGATGCTTCGCCAAACATAAAATTACATGAAAATACGTAATAGTAAAGGATACCGCTATTGGGACTACCCAGATACTTGGACCAATATTGATAATTTTAAGTAGTGAGATTTCCTGCTTGATAAACGAACCTAGAGAATTTCGTATAAAAATGTTAAATTTTCAATATGAAATACCCTAGAAGTAGTAGCAATGAATGTGCAAATTTCAAACCTCTTTTTAAAGATAGAAATAAGATTTGCATGGTATATTGACTGTACCGATTTCACTCACGTTTCCCTTCGGCTGTTTGTAATTGCATTGAGAAGGTTTTTACCAAGAAAATTTTGAGAAAAACATAAAAAAATCGGGAAATTGGAATAATCGAACGTTATGTTAGCAATGAAAGTGCGAATTTCAAACCTCTTTTTAAAGATAGAAATAAGATTTGCATGGTATATTGACTGTACCGATTTCACTCACGTTTCCCTTCGGCTGTTTGTAATTGCATTGAGAAGGTTTTTACCAAGAAAATTTTGAGAAAAACATCAAAAAATCGGGAAATTGGAATAATCGAACGTTATGTTAGTTACGTTTATAACTCAGGAACATCTACACCGATTTTGACTTATAAATCCTATGTGGTCCGAATAGGAAAACATGCAAACTAATTGTGAGATTCCGCCAAAACAAATATATTAAGTAATATTTACAGTTCCCCAATTTTTGTATCGAGCTTTAATGTTTTAATAAACTGTTGTTTTTTGTGGTAGTGGTAGTTAGATCAAAACTTCTGATTTCATAAAATATGTGTATGTTCTAATACTAATAATTCGATCATTAACATCGACGAAAATAATGACGACGAATGATAGCATTATTAGTATTCCCGTCAGATATTTGAAGTTTTGTCTTATTTTCTTTAGGGCCCAAGCTGTTGGATATGAAATCGCATTTTTATATTTTTCAAAAAGTGTATTATTTTTGCTTTTTTTTGGATGTGGACTTAAGTAATCTTAAACAACTACTTCTCAAAAAAAAAAAAAAAAAAAATCGTCGGAGCAATAACAAAATATGATATTCTATTGAAAAAAAAAGCATTTGCTGAAATAAGTTCTACCAAATTATAAACTGTTATGAGCTTGGGCCTGCATTGCGATACCAGTTAACACTTTTTATTGAGATAAACTTAGTTTTTATCAATCTTATTTTGATGCAATATTGATAAGTCAAAAAAACGTTTGCCGAGACAGCTATTAAATATTAAAAACAAAATTAAAAGCATAGTTGATCAAAAAAGCGTTCTTTCCAGAAAAGAATAAAACCTCCCCACGTGATCGTTTACAAATAAAGTAGTCGATTAAATACCTTCACGTTGAATTTTGGTTGTAAAAAAATGGGTAACCCAAATTATGCATTAAATATAAGATTCCAAAAATCTCAAACCTGCAACTTATAAACTCAAAGTAATTTGCTATCAATTGGAATGATTTGAAACATTTACAAATAGTTGATCGTTTCCTATTTTAACAAAAGTAATTATTTTCCAACATTTTCAAAATATTTCAAATGTCACTAAACCAATCTACTTCTCACTGCTGTACAAAAAAAAAAAATAGTTAATTAATACTACATAGTATAGAATATACCTTCAAAAATATCGGTTAGTCGCATATTAGGTAAAAATAGTTAAACGCCGTACAAAAACATAATTAAATATGGAAGATGCGCTCTTAACGAGAACTGATTGATAGTTGACTGTTTATGGGACATTGTCGGCCGTTGTAAAATGTTTTCATTATTTTTGGAATTTTTCATTGGACGATGATGATGAGTATGAGTTAGTCTCTCAGTGTACAGTTCAGTTATGTAGAAACCTGTCAGTCAGTCAGCTGCGGAAGGTCACAACAACTTTTACATTGTGCCGAAGACATTTAACACTTAATTATGATGCCATTCAATCTCCTGGGCAAAGATCAATTTTTCATATGCGGTCGACAGCGAATGCATCTCGATCACCTCATCATCGCAGACCGAACGGATGATGTGTCCATGAATTGTGCGTTGCCGATATGCCGAAATATTCTATTACAAACACAGCAACGTCGATGACGACTGTCCGCTGCCGACCATATACAAAATAATTAGTGCAGTAGCATTTCAATCCCGCCATTAAATTGTTTATTTTATCGATTGTGGCACATTCTGTGCGGAGGCTCTCATCCGTTGGTTCTCTGTTTTGGTGTTGTTGTCGGTCATGTCTGTCTACTGGCTGCCGTTGACCACCACTTCAAAGCGATTGCTAAAAGGACAGACACGCACTGACAGACCATTGAAATTTTTGGAATTCTACTTGGCCAAATTAGCACATAGTGTTCTGTGGTCCCCACTCACACACACGCACATACACACCGCCACAGGCAGTAGCTGTGGTCAGCTTGAATAAACAATCGTGTCACTTGTTTGCACTTTATATTTTGTTCTGGCGGATTCGTGGATTCAATTGCGTACTACAGATTTGTGGCGGGGAATCATTAGCAATGATTGCCATGGCCACAGCAATTACTGCACACAGGCGGGTAAAATGGAAGTGTTATAATTTGTGCCCATATCAATTTGGCAAATTTTCCGCACACTAAACAATTGACAGTCCATAATTGTTTTCGACACTTCTATGACTTGATGTTCGCGTACAAGCATTTCTATTAGTGTGTGAAAGAATTTGGAAAATGTTCGCAACGTTTTTGAAGAATTTTTGCCAAATTACGCATAATTATACAATGTATTACTATTATTTTTTGGCTTACTTTGAATATAGAAATTAGATTGACACTTTTTAAGATAAAATTACTTTTTATATACTCTGATGAATAATAGATACATTATTTGATACTCTTGAAATATTCGACCTAGTTGCCATAAAATCAAAAATCCCAATAGAGCTTAAATGTTACGGATAGAGCTATAATTTGGTAAATGTTATGTTAAATTTGTCATTCCACTTTTAACACCTCAAATTATTCACTATAGAGCTCGCAATATTTAGGATAGAGCCTTGAAAATTGACACATACATTGGTACTACTACCTAGAATGATTGCTATTGAAAATGGGATATATCAGTCAACATATTTAGATGTAATATGTAATGTGAAAAAAGTAAAATTTGTCTTCCTTAAATAAAATATGAGTATGTGATTAGGTTTTAAAGCAATATTTTATTTTAATATACAAACTGCAGCAAAAGCAACACTTTGATACCAAAAACCACCACTAAGAAATTCGTGGTAGATCAGGAGTGTCAAAATGCTACTGAGGCGAAAAACGCATCGTATAGGACCGCCCTGCAGACAGTAGCAACAAGTAATGCGAGGGAGAATTTTCGGGAGAAAATGAGGGGTGAGAAACGTATTTTCAGAAAAAAGAAGAAAGAACATGAGCGTGAGCAAATCGACATGTACAGGAGTCAGAATGAAGTCCGAAATTTTTACCATCGAGTAAAACACCAAACCGAAGGCTTTAGTGCAGGTACATCCTTCTGTAGAGATGAAGATGGAAACATGGTGACAGATACATATAGCGTGTTAAGGATCTGGAAGGAGCATTTTGCAAAGCATCCAATATTAAATAATAGCGGTGAAGAAGATACCCCAGAACCAATTAGAGATTGTACACCACCTAGCCAAGATGAGGTCAGAATAGCAATCAATCGGCTGATGAATGCCAATGGATTTCCAGCTGAACTATTCAAAGTGATTAGTACAATTTGGCTAGAGGAATGACTTCGCAATAATTGGAACCTCAGCATCCTGTGTCCCGTTCACAAAAAAGTAGAGAAGACGATATGTGTCAACTAAAGGGGAATAAGCCTCTTTCCCATCGCATATAAAGTGCTATCCAGCGTGCTGTGTGAAAGACTGAAGGCAATGGTCAATGACATTATTGGACCATACCAATCGGCTTCAGACCTGGCAAATCCACCATTGACAAGATTTTCACTCTGCACCAGATCCTGGAAAAGACTCACGAAAAACAAATCAACACATTTCAGTTATTGGTCGACTATAAAGCCGCATTCGACAGCTCTATCTATCGTGTGGGCTGTTTAACATCCTGTTGGAAAAGGTCATACGAGATGCAAATGTGAACAGAAATCGCGCTCTGTACACCAAACAGCATTTGTTACTCGCCGACGACATCGACCTAGTGTGTCGAACATTGCGAGGGGTAACATCCACCTTTGAAAAAATCGAGGAGTCTGCCAAAGTGGGACTAGCAGTAAATGGCGAAGACGTCCAGTAGGCTCGGACCAAGTGTGGAACTTAAAAACTACAGCTTCGAGACAGTGAACGATTTTATATACCTCGGTACCATAAACAAAATTAATAAAATCAGTTTTGAGATACGGAGAAGGAAAGTGTAGGCCAACAGATGCTATTCAGAAACAAGGCCATCTCTCGCCATACCAAACTCACACTATACAAGACGCTGATATTACCCGTGCTGGTGTATGGATCTGAATCATGTGTACTTGTGCAAGCAGATGAAGCAGCTCTTGGAGTGTTTGGGAGACAAAATCTCCGGAAGATCCATGAGCCGATCTGCGTCGTAAATATCGCCGTCGATTGAACCATGAGCTAAACCATCTATTCTTGGACATCGACATAGTCAGACGGATCGAGCTGCAGCGGCTACGTTGTGAGAATGGATGAAGATGCTCCGGCTCAAAAGGCATACAAAAGCGAACCAAGTGATGGTTCACGTAGAAGACAACATCTCGGAAAATGGTCCTTCAAATTGGACAGAATGCACACAAGACCGACGCTCTTGGAAATGTTTTTTTAAGGTAGGCTTATGGAACAACCGTTCTGTCATAAACCAGCTAAGTGAAGTAAGTAAAAATCATTTATACTTACTTAAATTTGTCGGCAATAATTTTTGTTTCGATTACTGTGGATTACTGGATGTACAAATTTGGAATATTAATTACTGTGGGAATGTAGAGCTGAGATATGGGGGATAGTTTTTTTTTAATTCATACTTATAATGGTATAATTTAATTGTGTATAAACAGATAGACCTGGACTCCTGAATTTACGAATACAAATTAATGTTGGAGTGTAGATTGATATGGGGGGTAAATTTAGTACAATTGGATTTTGGGTGAACCGATGGATCTGGAAACCCAAAATTTGCAATATCGATTGCTATTTGAGCGTAGAATTGAGATATGGTGGTAGTCTTGAAATGTGTAACTTTGTGTTCGAAAAGTGCGGAATGCAACTAAATGTGGATACAATATATAATTGGAATTCTATTCACTTTTGAATCTGTATAATAAAAATAAGAAAGAGATTTCGGTTATTAATGCTTATGAGTACGAAGAGTACTAAATGGTAATAAAATTGATATTAGATGTAGAAAAGGAGGTGGAAGTCGGAATTATAATACAACAAATTATAGAGTATTCACGGTTTACATATTAAATATTATTTATTTGTTTTGTATTCCATTTCCGCATACAAAGTAGCGGACTTCGCTAGTCCACCAATAAATGTATGTGAACATATGCATTGACAATGTCCAGATTGTAGGGTGTACTCAATAATGCGAAATGTTACTGCTACACCTACTAAAAATCAATTTTTACAATTCTGTGACGTAGCTGTCAATGTTAAATTTGGAAATACCTAATGTTACATACAGCTCTAGTGTTAATCATAGATATGGATGTATTCTCCACTTATTTTTATACCCTTCACCACACTGTGGTACAGGGTATTATGTCTTTGTGAATATGTTTGTAACAGGCAAAAAGAATCGAGATAGACCCATGGTTCCTTTTGAGAATATGCATAGAATCACTTTCTGAGTCGATTTACGCATGTCCGTCTGTCCGTCCGTCCGTCGTTCCATGTATTTTTGTTAACAAAATACAGGTCGCATTTATGATCCGATTTGGATGAAATTCGGTACAGTTCACTTATTTGGCCCAAGGAAGAACCCTATTGGAGAAAATCGGTTCAGATTTAGATATAGCTCCCATATATAGTTTCGCCCGATTTAATGTAAATGGTGTACCAAAGTCCCTATATATCCTTCGATTTGCACGAAATTTGGCATTGCGTACTGGGATGAGTCTAGAATGAGTCTAGAATGATGTGTGTAAAATTTCATGAAAATCGGTTCAGATTTAGATATATATACATATATTGTTTCGCCCAATTTTAGGTAAATGGTGCACCAAAGACGCTATATATCTTTCGATTTGCACGAAATTTGGCATAAAGTACTGAATTAAGCCTAGAGTGACGTCTAGCAAGTTTCGAGAAAATCGGTCCAAATTTAGATGTAGCTCCCATATATAGTTTCGTCCGATTTCATGTAAATGGTGCCCAAAGTCCCTATATATCTTTCGATTTACACGAAATTTGGCACAACGTACTGAAATGAGCCTAGAGAGATGTCTGCCAAGTTTCGAGAAAATCGGTCCAGATTTCTATATAGCTCCCGTATATAGTTTCGTCCGATTTCATGTAAATGGTGCACCAAAGTCGCTATATATCTTTCGATTTGCACGAAATTTGGCTTAACGTACAGAATTGAGCCTAGAGTGATGTCTGCTATTTTTTCGTGAAAATCGGTCCAGATTTAGATATAGCTCCCTTTTATTATAGATTGATTTTAAGTAACGCACCAAGGTTTTTTAGTGACGCACCAAGGAACCAATAGGCTGATAGGAACAAAACGTTCTGAAATTACTATAACCAACCTGTGACATGTTTGTTTTAAATCGCTTAATATTTGGGTAGAGCTTCCATATATATTTTCGCCCGATGTTAAGTAAATTGGGCATCAAACTCCTCATGTAGTCAGATTGACATCAAATTTTGCACAACTTACAAAATTGAGCATAGAATTACGTAGTTGCGTTTTCTAGAAGTACAGACATAGCCCAGTATTTGTTTGAAGTCGATTGACATACT
>NW_026874681.1:0-16891 GCF_032173495.1 Musca vetustissima
AGACCAAGGCGTGGATTTATTAAAAGAATATTTTTAAGGACCCTTAGACCAAGGCGTGGATTTATTAAAAGAATATTTTTAAGGACCCTTAGACCAAGGCGTGGATTTATTAAAAGAATATTTTTAAGGACCCTTAGACCAAGGCGTGGATTTATTAAAAGAATATTTTTAAGGATAATATTTTTTCAAAGGACTATCAGGCGTGGATTTATTAAAAGAATATTTTTAAGGACCCTTAGACCAAGGCGTGGATTTATTAAAAGAATATTTTTAAGGACCCTTAGACCAAGGCGTGGATTTATTAAAAGAATATTTTTAAGGACCCTTAGACCAAGGCGTGGATTTATTAAAAGAATATTTTTAAGGACCCTTAGACCAAGGCGTGGATTTATTAAAAGAATATTTTTAAGGACCCTTAGACCAAGGCGTGGATTTATTAAAAGAATATTTTTAAGGACCCTTAGACCAAGGCGTGGATTTATTAAAAGAATATTTTTAAGGACCCTTAGACCAAGGCGTGGATTTATTAAAAGAATATTTTTAAGGACCCTTAGACCAAGGCGTGGATTTATTAAAAGAATATCATCATGATGTGCGATATGATGACGGCGGCTGAGACAGAATGACAACATGGCCAGTGCCGTTGACAGATTCATTTCCATTTTTATTCAACCGTCTGTTTAAACACTTCGCTCTCAATCCCCATCTCAATTTCTATGCATGACAGCAGCAGTAACATCCTTGTTATCCTTGTCGTAACTATTCAATGGAATTCATTCAACAGGCGTTGATTGCTGGTACTGCAACTGATGGTGTTGACTCCACTACTTCTTAGAAATTACTTACCAATGAAGGGTGCTGCAGGTTCTCCTCTTTAATTACAGCCTGCAGCAGAAGGGTCACTCAGCATGGATTCAGAATTCAGGAATAAATGGGAATAGTGAACATATTCCGAGCTTTATATCTAGATTAGCGATGGATTTATTTTAATCGAATCCACAAACTCTCTAAGTTCAAGGTTGAAAAATATTCTTTAATAAATCCTACCACCCTGACTCTAGAAAATTATTATTTATTTCATTTAACCTATACAATTTCTCATGTTTTCCCGTCCTCCATGATTGCTCAGTTACATTCGGTTTACTAAATAGATACTAAGTCCAAGTGTTGTCCTTTTTGTCCGATTGAGACGTGTTACTTTAGTTCGTTTACCATAGCTATTCCAACCGACAGGGATAACAAAAAAGTTAATGAAGCATTCATTCATCCATTTATTCAGAGTTGGCCTCTCCACCAATAAAAGAAAAAAAACTTTTAGTGGCCATTTAAGTTGGTAAGTATTTGTAACGATATTAAGTGGAGTCGTTAGTCCTTGTTGGTATTTGTGTCCTTATTGTTCGATATTGAAGGAGGTTGCAATTGTAAGTCATTCTATTTTTAACAATCTATCATCAGTTGGCCCTTGAAAAATATTCTTTAATAAATCCACGCCTCAGTTGGCCCTTGAAAAAATATTCTTTAATAAATCCACGCCTCAGTTGGCCCTTGAAAAATATTCTTTAATAAATCCACGCCTCAGTTGGCCCTTGAAAAATATTCTTTAATAAATCCACGCCTCAGTTGGCCCTTGAAAAATATTCTTTAATAAATCCACGCCTCAGTTGGCCCTTGAAAAATATTCTTTAATAAATCCACGCCTCAGTTGGCCCTTGAAAAATATTCTTTAATAAATCCACGCCTCAGTTGGCCCTTGAAAAATATTCTTTAATAAATCCACGCCTCAGTTGGCCCTTGAAAAATATTCTTTAATAAATCCACGCCTCAGTTGGCCCTTGAAAAATATTCTTTAATAAATCCACGCCTCAGTTGGCCCTTGAAAAATATTCTTTAATAAATCCACGCCTCAGTTGGCCCTTGAAAAATATTCTTTAATAAATCCACGCCTCAGTTGGCCCTTGAAAAATATTCTTTAATAAATCCACGCCTCAGTTGGCCCTTGAAAAATATTTCTTAATAAATCCACGCCTCAGTTGGCCCTTGAAAAATATTCTTTAATAAATCCACGCCTCAGTTGGCCCTTGAAAAATATTCTTTAATAAATCCACGCCTCAGTTGGCCCTTGAAAAATATTCTTTAATAAATCCACGCCTCAGTTGGCCCTTGAAAAATATTCTTTAATAAATCCACGCCTCAGTTGGCCCTTGAAAAATATTCTTTAATAAATCCACGCCTCAGTTGGCCCTTGAAAAATATTCTTTAATAAATCCACGCCTCAGTTGGCCCTTGAAAAATATTCTTTAATAAATCCACGCCTCAGTTGGCCCTTGAAAAATATTCTTTAATAAATCCACGCCTCAGTTGGCCCTTGAAAAATATTCTTTAATAAATCCACGCCTCAGTTGGCCCTTGAAAAATATTCTTTAATAAATCCACGCCTCAGTTGGCCCTTGAAAAATATTCTTTAATAAATCCACGCCTCAGTTGGCCCTTGAAAAATATTCTTTAATAAATCCACGCCTCAGTTGGCCCTTGAAAAATATTCTTTAATAAATCCACGCCTCAGTTGGCCCTTGAAAAATATTCTTTAATAAATCCACGCCTCAGTTGGCCCTTGAAAAATATTCTTTAATAAATCCACGCCTCAGTTGGCCCTTGAAAAATATTCTTTAATAAATCCACGCCTCAGTTGGCCCTTGAAAAATATTCTTTAATAAATCCACGCCTCAGTTGGCCCTTGAAAAATATTCTTTAATAAATCCACGCCTCAGTTGGCCCTTGAAAAATATTCTTTAATAAATCCACGCCTCAGTTGGCCCTTGAAAAATATTCTTTAATAAATCCACGCCTCAGTTGGCCCTTGAAAAATATTCTTTAATAAATCCACGCCTCAGTTGGCCCTTGAAAAATATTCTTTAATAAATCCACGCCTCAGTTGGCCCTTGAAAAATATTCTTTAATAAATCCACGCCTCAGTTGGCCCTTGAAAAATATTCTTTAATAAATCCACGCCTCAGTTGGCCCTTGAAAAATATTCTTTAATAAATCCACGCCTCAGTTGGCCCTTGAAAAATATTCTTTAATAAATCCACGTCCCTCAGTTGGCCCTTGAAAAATATTCTTTAATAAATCCACGCCTCAGTTGGCCCTTGAAAAATATTCTTTAATAAATCCACGCCTCAGTTGGCCCTTGAAAAATATTCTTTAATAAATCCACGCCTCAGTTGGCCCTTGAAAAATATTCTTTAATAAATCCACGCCTCAGTTGGCCCTTGAAAAATATTCTTTAATAAATCCACGCCTCAGTTGGCCCTTGAAAAATATTCTTTAATAAATCCACGCCTCAGTTGGCCCTTGAAAAATATTCTTTAATAAATCCACGCCTCAGTTGGCCCTTGAAAAATATTCTTTAATAAATCCACGCCTCAGTTGGCCCTTGAAAAATATTCTTTAATAAATCCACGCCTCAGTTGGCCCTTGAAAAATATTCTTTTGCGATAAGTGCCAAATCCCCACAACTTCAGCGACACAAAGGCAAGGATATCAAAGTGGCTGAAGGGGTGGGTGGGGAAAGCGGGGGTGCCTGCTTGCGATTTTATGTATCGACTAAATGCACCTTTTATAGAATCTCGACAATAACAATATTCCGAATACAACCACCCTAGGATGTTGCTCAAAGACATTGTTGTTGTTGCAGTTGGTGGTGGGTCGTAGGTGGCGGTATAAATGTTTGCGAGACATAATACGCCTTGCACTGTCGTATCATAAATATGTTGCCATTTTTGTCAGTTGTTGATGAGGGGGAGGGTCGATGGCACTTGAAATTTGTCTGCATTGCAGTTGATATTGAGTTGGGATCACGTGCAAGAGGGTAGCTGTAGGTGGCAGGTGGTGTTGCTTGTGGTATTGTCATCTGATTATTGTCAACCTGTTCTTGTTAAGATAAGAACACCGTTCTTTGTGTACCGTTATTCTTATGCACCACCTCCGCATCACCTTCTGACTCAAGATGCGACTGCATTGACGAGGTCTTAGCGTGAAAGTGGTTATTGAATCATTTAATTGATTTTCTTACGAAAATAAAATCTCCATTGTACACCGAGCAGACAATGCTGAAAAGTTCGCCAGAAATCTATTGTGGTTTGACTTAGAGCGAGCGAGGAGCGACACAATGCTGTTGTGGTCCAGTGTAAGCTATAATTGAATTTGCAGCAAAAGTAAAATTTGCGGTAACGCAAAAGGTAATAAGCGGATTATTGCAAACGGGAAGATGTTGAGGTTCGGATTTTGTGGAGTTTTAGGGATATTTTTGTCAAGGACAAAACCAACAAGGCGTGGTTGTTTTAAACGCATGGACATTTTAAAAGAAGTTTTTCAAGGGCCAAAACAAGGCGTTGTTTTTTTTTAAAGAAAAATTTCAAGGACCAAATGAGGCGTGGTTTGTTAAACAATTTTTTCAAGGACCAAATGAGGCGTGGTTTGTTAAACAATTTTTTCAAGGACCAAAACAAGGCATGTATTTTGTAAAAAAAAAATCGAGGACCAAAACAAGGCGTGTATTGTACAGGTCCTTCAAAATATTCTTTATAAAATTCACGCCTTGTAGAGGTACTTGAGGTCCTTGAAAATATTCTTTTTAAAATCCACGCCTTGTAGAGCTACTTGAGGTCCTTGAAAATATTCTTTTTAAAATTGACGCCTTGTAGAGGTACTTGATGTCCTTGAAACTATTCATTTTAAAATTCACGCCTTGTAGAGGTACTTGAGGTCCTTGGAAATATTCTTTTTAAAATTCTCGCCTTGTAGAGGTACTTGAGGTCCTTGAAAATATTCTTTAAAAAATCCACGCCTTTTGTAGGCCTTGAAAAAATATTCTTTAAAAAATCCACGCCTTCGTAAAGCCTTGAAAAATTATCCTTAAACCAGTAAGGAAAGTGGTAAAGTCGGACGGGGCCGATTATATGATACCTTTCACCACTTTGGGTAAATTCAACAGATGAATCTTAACAGACGTCGCATTTTTTTCACGAAACTTAACACACATCATTCTAGACTTTATTCAGTACGCTGTACCAAATTTCGTGGAAATCGAAAGGTATACAGAGACTTTGGTACACCATTTTCCTTAAATCGGACAAAAATATATATGGGGGTTATATCTAAATCTGAACCGATTTTCACGAAACTTAGCACACATCATTCTAGGCTTAATTCAGTACGCTGTACCAAATTTCGTGGAAATCGAAAGGTATACAGAGACTTTGGTACACCATTTTCCTTAAATCGGACAAAAATATATATGGGAGTTATATCTAAATCTGAACCGATTTTCACGAAACTTAGCACACATCATTCTAGGCTTAATTCAGTACGCTGTGCCAAATTTCGTGCAAATCGAAAGATATTTAGGGACATTGGTGCACCATTTACCTTAAATCGGACGAAAATTTATATGGGAGCTATATATAAATCTGAACCGATTTTTATGAAACTTAGCACACAAAATTCTATGCTTAATTAAGTACGCTGTGCCAAATTTCGTGCAAATCGAAAGATATATAGGGACTTTGGTGCACCATTTACCTTAAATCGGACGAAAATATATATGGGAGCTATATATAAATCTGAACCGATTTTTATGAAACTTAGCACACATCATTCTAGGCTTAATTAAGTACGCTGTGCCAAATTTCGTGCAAATCAAAAGATATATAGGGACTTTGGTGCACCATTTACCTTAAATCGGACGAAACTATATATGGGAGATATATCTAAATCAGGACCGATTTTCATGAAACTTGGCAGACATCATTCTAGGCTCAATTCAGTACGTTATGCCAAATTTCGTGGACATCGAATGATATATAGGGACTTTGGGGCACCATTTACATGAAATCGGACGAAACTATATATGGGAGCTATATCTAAATCTGGACCGATTTTCTCTAAACTTGGCAGAAATCACTCTAGGCTTAATTCAGTACGTTATGCCAAATTTCGTGAAAATTAAAAGATATATAGGGACTTTGGGGCACCATTTACATGAAATCGGACGAACCTATATATGGGAGCTATATCTAAATCTGGACCGATTTTCCCGAAACTTGGCAGACATCACTCTAGGCTTAATTCAGCACGTTATGCCAAATTTCGTGCAAATCAAAAGATATATAGGGACTTTGGGGCACCATTTACCTGAAATCGGACGAAACTATATATGGGAGCTATATCTAAATCTGGACCGATTTTCACGAAACTTGGCCGACATAATTATAGACATAAATGATTAGCCTGTACCAAATTTCGTGCAAATCGAAAGATATATAGGGACCGTTTACATTAAATCGGTTAAATATATATATGGGAGCTATATCTAAATCTGAACCGATTTTTCCCAATTTCAATAGGGTTCGTCCTTGTGCCGAATAAGTGACCTGTGCCAAATTTCATCCAATTCGGATCATAAATGCGACCTGTACTTTGTTTACAATTTAACATCGACAGACAGACGGACGGACGGACGGACGGACATGCATAAATCGACTTAGAAAGTGATTCTATGCATATTCTCAAAAGGAACCATGGGTCTATCTCGATTATTTTTGCCTGTTACAAACATATGCACAAAGACATAATACCCTGTACCACGGTGTGGTGAAGGGTATAAATATTCTTTAAAAAATCCATGCCTCTATAGAAGCTTAAAAAAATATTTTAAAAAATTTTAAATTTTAAACCAGTGAGCGGAGCAGTATAGTCGGACGGGGCCGACCATACGATACCCTACACAACTACCACGAACTCTAACTTTCTGAGGATGTTTATTCCGAGTCTGAGTAATATTTCCTGATATTTGCCCCCTCTTGTACAGTCCTTCTAATTACTTGTCCAGATTACCTTCACGGTGGGTGTGTTGTGATTTTCGGATTATACTCTACTCGAAAACACACAAAAAATTATGCTTTCGGTCCATTTCATCCCAAAATTTTAATCTGATCATCACCGAAAATTGTAGGCGTTGTTCTTGACCATAACTGGAACTTCATGAAAAATTTCAAAGCCATCAGCGCGATATTTCTCCCTTTAATGTGGTAATGGATTACTAAATAATATCTGAATACGTAAGCACATGTAAATATTTGACTGTAACTCCCACATCTGAGTAGATACATCACTATATTTGGTATCAATTTAAAGGCCAACCACTCCTCTTGGATATGCTATCAACTCCTCGGGTCTACATCCTCCAGGAGTAAATATATATGCCATAGAATACAAATTTTGTCATTTTTCACACAAAAGTCAGGGTCCATTTGACCCGCTAAATATTGACCGATCTTTATCAAAACATGCACGCTTATTCTCTGACCCGATCCCCTTCTCCATGCAAAAATTCGCGGTGTTTGGGCCATAATTGCGGCCTCTGGAGCGACCAGAAAAACCGACAAAAATTTAGTATTTGGTCCATTTCATCCCCTAAATATTAACCGATCTTTTCCAAAAACAATAGGGGTCTTCATTGGCCAGAACCCATCCTACATGCAAAATTTCGTGAAGATTGGTCCATAAATGTGGCCTTATCGTGTTTACAAATTATAATGGACAGACGGACGGACGGACGGACGGACACACTTCTCTAGATCGACTCAGCTAGTCGAGATATGACGATCGGTATACTTAAAGGTGGGTCTAAAAATATTTCGCGGCGTTACAAACATTTGGGGCTGCACAAAGCTATAATACCCTGACAACATAGTTGTGTAGGGTATAATTAAATCCTTTATTCTTATCACCCATTGCTTAGCTCTTTCTTTCTGTCTCCCCCAAATTTGCTAAACTGCAGACATTGCCATTTCGATAAGTATCCAATCGCAATATAGCTGCAGTATAATTCCGCCACAAAGACTATAGGTTACACACACATGTTCACTTACAACAAAACGTAATGCTGTTCGCCACTTATGTTTTGTGGCATCTAAACACTTCATCGCTGAATTTGTTTTTTTTCTATTGTTGTTCCTCCTCCTTCAAGGTTCGATTTGCTATTGTGTTTGAAAATAGACTCGAATTTCTGCAGTATACTTCGACGATACTCAAGCGACGTCATTAAATTGATATTGTTGTTGATGTTGTATTCGTGTTGTCAGTCGTCGTCGCAACATAGTCCTCATTTGACATTTGTTGTTGCAAGTAAAAGGATGTAAATAGGTTATCGGCGGCAAAAGCGCTCCGGAATACCCTATACTTCTTCATTTGCCCTCCATCGAAAAATATAGGCCCACAAAGACGACATTGATAAGCTTAAGTTGAGTAGGAAATTATTCAACCCTTAAAAATTCCGATATGCACCTTACAAGGGTGTGTGGGGTGCAGGTGTTGCAGCCCAAAAACTGATAAAAGAACAACACCATGTCAATGCCTGCCCTTCATTGTAAACGGAATGCCCTGTTTCGTCTCTTTTGTCACCTTCTAACATTTATTTCCTTATATCCTTTTTTTCCTCTGTGAATGGGACACTTGGCAGCACTCAAAACAACAGCAGATCTCACTGCAACATCCGGAGCTGAACAATTGAAACAATTGCCAAGGAAGAATATCTATTGGAATTATACAAAAAAATCGCATTCGAATTAAACTAAATACCTATACCGAGGAGGGGTGTCCTGCGTATAACAATAGGATGTGTGTATGTGTGATTTTTTAATGAACTGAATAAGGATATGTGTGAGAGTAGGATATGCATCTTTGTGTTAAGGACTCATTGTTGTCTATCTTGGTTGCAATTGATTGTAACCTGAGTAACTTCGAGAGTCGATGCAAACTACAAAGTGAAGAGGATGGTGGAGATACTTCTTAAGCGGATAATTCCAAGAATGGTGAATATCCTAAAGACAAAGCTACTTGAATATAAGTAGTCAATAGCGAGAATATCTGATGTCAAAAGAAAGTGGTGAGATGAACATTGCTTCTCTGAAGGAGAATTCCGCTTCTCGAATTAGCAAAGGAGCAGTTCAGGGTTTTAAAAGGAACTGAAATATTGAGTCCATTGTTTTTTATGAATATCAATTATTTTCACCTGAACTCTATTGCTCACTCATATACGTTTATGCACAAGGACATTTTACCCATCACATAACCTATTATCCTTGACATTTTTTGTAATCATTAAATAGCTACAGATTTGTTAAGCTTTGATATTCAACTTCGCATACAATGCGAATGCCAATTAGTTCCACAGCTACATTTCCAGTCATCACTATTAACTGTTCATTTTTTTTTAATTTCCACTTTTTTAACATCAATGTGGCATTTTTTTCAGCCTTGCAGTGACTGGAGAAGAGTCCTCACTTGAATTGAAATAAAATTCAAAGTGGTAACTCATTATCATATGCGGATACGAAATGCTGACATCAATATACGAATACCGATGTCGAGGCACAGTGGTCGAAGGTAAGTGAAAAGAAAACCTCAATTAAAAAAAAAAAATAATAATAAATACGATTAAACCAGTGAGCGGAGCAATATAGTCGGACGGGGCCAACCACGAAAATTTAACTTTCTGTGGTATATATTCTGAGCTTGGGCAATATTACTAATACGAAATATAGCACTTCTAATTACTTGTGCAGATTCCCTTCACCGTGGTTTGTGTTGTTATGTTCGGCTTTCAATTGTGGCCTATAGATCGACTTGAAAAAAATTACGTTATCGCTGCACTTCATCCCAATATTATTAGATGACCATCACCGAAAATTATATACGTTGTCTTTAACCATAATTGGAACCTCATGGAATATTTCAAAGCGATCAGCGCTATATTTTCGCCCTCCAATGTGGTAATAGCTTTTTGTCGAATATATTCGACATTTAAAAGTACTCTCTTTCTATGCGATTTTTCGGTAATCCTATGTACCGTTACTATCGATGTTTTTTTATCGAGGGTTAAAATGACAATTGCTATTTTTTCTAAACTATGTCCCATTAAATGATTTTAAATACAATTGGGCAGAACCCATCCTACATGCAAAATTTCGTGAAGATTGGTACATAACTGTGGCCTGTATCGTGTTTACAAATTAAAATGGAAAGACGGACGGACACACATGTCTAGATCGACTCAGCTAGTCGAGATATGACGATCGGTATACTTAAAGGTGGGTCTAGGACCAATATTTTGCGGCGTTACAAACTCTTGGGGCTACACAAGACTATAATACCCTGACAACGTAGTTGTGTAGGGTATAAAAACTATAGCGTGGACGTTTTTAAAGAATATTTTTCAAGGCATTCCCAAGGCGTGGATTTTTGTATCTGTCCTGAAAAATATTTTTTCAAAAATCCAGGCTTTATATCTGTTCTGAAAACTATTCTTTTATTTTTTTTTTTTAAATGTGGGTTCCTACAAAATTCTTTTAAAAAGTCCAAGCCTTGTATGGGTCTCTAAAAAAATCTTTTAAAAAGTCCAAGCCTTGTATGGGTCTCTAAAAAAATCTTTTAAAAAGTCCAAGCCTTGTATGGGTCTTTAAAAAAATCTTTTAAAAAGTCCAAGCCTTGTATAGGCCCTTGAAAAAATATTCTTTAAAAAATCCACGCCTTGTATGGGTCTCTAAAAAATTCTTTAAAAAATCCACGCCTTCTGTAGGCCCTTGAAAAAATATTCTTTAAAAAATCCACGCCTTCTGTAGGCCCTTGAAAAAATATTCTTTAAAAAATCCACGCCTTCTGTAGGCCCTTGAAAAAATATTCTTTAAAAAATCCACGCCTTCTGTAGGCCCTTGAAAAAATATTCTTTAAAAAATCCACGCCTTCTGTAGGCCCTTGAAAAAATATTCTTTAAAAAATCCACGCCTTCTGTAGGCCCTTGAAAAAATATTCTTTAAAAAATCCACGCCTTCTGTAGGCCCTTGAAAAAATATTCTTTAAAAAATCCACGCCTTCTGTAGGCCCTTGAAAAAATATTCTTTAAAAAATCCACGCCTTCTGTAGGCCCTTGAAAAAATATTCTTTAAAAAATCCACGCCTTCTGTAGGCCCTTGAAAAAATATTCTTTAAAAAATCCACGCCTTCTGTAGGCCCTTGAAAAAATATTCTTTAAAAAATCCACGCCTTCTGTAGGCCCTTGAAAAAATATTCTTTAAAAAATCCACGCCTTCTGTAGGCCCTTGAAAAAATATTCTTTAAAAAATCCACGCCTTCTGTAGGCCCTTGAAAAAATATTCTTTAAAAAATCCACGCCTTCTGTAGGCCCTTGAAAAAATATTCTTTAAAAAATCCACGCCTTCTGTAGGCCCTTGAAAAAATATTCTTTAAAAAATCCACGCCTTCTGTAGGCCCTTGAAAAAATATTCTTTAAAAAATCCACGCCCTTCTGTTAAAAAATCCACGCCTTCTGTAGGCCCTTGAAAAAATATTCTTTAAAAAATCCACGCCTTCTGTAGGCCCTTGAAAAAATATTCTTTAAAAAATCCACGCCTTCTGTAGGCCCTTGAAAAAATATTCTTTAAAAAATCCACGCCTTCTGTAGGCCCTTGAAAAAATATTCTTTAAAAAATCCACGCCTTCTGTAGGCCCTTGAAAAAATATTCTTTAAAAAATCCACGCCTTCTGTAGGCCCTTGAAAAAATATTCTTTAAAAAATCCACGCCTTCTGTAGGCCCTTGAAAAAATATTCTTTAAAAAATCCACGCCTTCTGTAGGCCCTTGAAAAAATATTCTTTAAAAAATCCACGCCTTCTGTAGGCCCTTGAAAAAATATTCTTTAAAAAATCCACGCCTTCTGTAGGCCCTTGAAAAAATATTCTTTAAAAAATCCACGCCTTCTGTAGGCCCTTGAAAAAATATTCTTTAAAAAATCCACGCCTTCTGTAGGCCCTTGAAAAAATATTCTTTAAAAAATCCACGCCTTCTGTAGGCCCTTGAAAAAATATTCTTTAAAAAATCCACGCCTTCTTTAGGCCCTTAAAAAAATATTCCTTAAAAAATTCCACGCCTTCTGTAGGCCCTTATAAAAATATTCTTTAAAAAATCCACGCCTTGTGTGGACCCTTGAAAAAATATTCTTTAAAAAATCCACGCCTTCTGTAGGCCCTTGAAAAAATATTCTTTAAAAAATCCACGCCTAATTTTGGATCCCTAAAAAATCTTTTAAAAATCCACGCCATATTTGAATGCTTAAAAAAAATTATTTTAAAAATCTAAACCTTTTGGAAACCAGTGTCCTTCATACCCCTCCATGTCGAGTGACACTCAAAAACACTCTTCGTACAACCACTACTACAGTTGATGTCATCATATCCCCCGGAACAAGTACTGTGCAAATGAGATGCAGAAATTAGAGATGAAAACGATTTCAAATCAAACCAAACAGTAGTCAAGCAAATGAATCTTTAATACCAGGCTCTATTCACCTCACCCCAACCTCCAGTGGCAACAAATGCCACCATACCTGCCTACCTACCATCGCAACTGATGAGTTGTCATATGTTTGTCAATTGTAAATAGTTACAATGACAGTTTGTACACAAATAGCAAAAACAACAACAGCATCCACATATTCTGATTATATATTCATACATTCATATTCACATCGACACACACATACACACTCATACAAATGTCGTAGTACACAAATCGGAATACCTAAGAGCCGAGTGCAGATTGTTTACCAGATTCAGTCAGGCCTCTTGTTCTAAATATGCAATTTCTATTTTTCAATTCAAGAGATCTGTCAATATTTAACTAACCTAACACACAGATAAATACCAGTATTGTCGAGGTAGTGGAAGAAGAAGAGTTTTAGAAAAAAAATGAGCATTCCATCCATCCATCATCTGCATTGCCATGCCACGCCATGTGAAAGTGATTTGTCAAACATTATGAAGAGCACTTGTTGTTTTTGTTGTTGGTGGTAGTACAAGGCAAATGTTATTTCTAATCTTCAAAATCTTGAAGTGCTTCGTAGGCAGCTTTTTTAATTAATTCAGAACTAAATTATAATTAGCAATCTTTATTCTAACACTATGTTTAGATAAGAGTGTTTATATTACAAATATCACAACTTAAAATTTGGAGAAATATTTTAAAGGAAACATAGAAGGCTTGGATTTATTGAAGAATATTTTTAAGGACCCACAGACCAAGGCGTGGATTTATTAAAGAATATTTTTAAAGGGCCAACTGAGGCGTGGATTTATTAAAGAATATTTGTATGGAACCAAACAAGGCGCAGATTTATTAAAGAATTTTTTTTCATTAACCTAATTATTGCAGGTAAATATCCTTGCATCAGCCAACACATCCTTCATTGTTGTATTTATTAATCAGCTAATTAGTTACGATATGTAACTACCACCCTCCTCTTAACCCATTATCGACCATTTTAATTATGTGGCAACAGCAGAGAATCCATTTTTTATTTATTTTTACGATACTGCGTTTATAGCTCTGTTTGTTTCCAATTCAATTGATATTGGAAAAAAACAATATCCTGAATTCTCCTGTGAGCAGCCACTAACATTTGTTATAAAAATTGGCATTATCTTTCTCGCACATCTCTATCGGAACATATTGCCTGCCAACCTGCTTATTTATTCATTAAATCAATTTTGTAGATTTGCAGATATCCGACGGTTAAAAATAAAATCCGAAGTGAAACGAAAACTGATGCCAGTAATAATGAACATTCAAACAAATTACTTTGTTGCCAATTGGCAATTTTTCTCCATTGGGGAGGTGAATAAAAAACACACACACAGAAAAAAAAGAAGTGTCTTTCCCGGTGTAAGCGTGTATGTGTGCATAGATATATATGTGCGGTTGCTATGCTTCTTTTCAGAATGAAAAAAATGAAAATATCAACATTTTGATTGAAAAGAAAACACTTTCCGCCAATCTGCCAACGCAATACACAAAGGAATTATACGGGAATTGTTATAGTTTTTCATGTTGAAAAAAGCACAGACGAGAGTGCCAACGAAGTAGGAAAACACTACAAACTTTGAAAAATATTCGTTCTATATAAAATCTACGACTTGTAGAGGTCCTTAAAAAATATTCTTTAAAAAATCCACGTTTTGTCTAGTTGGTCCTTAAAAATATCCTTTATAAAATCTACGCCTTGTAGAGGTCCTTAAAAATATCCTTTATAAAATCTACGCCTTGTAGAGGTCCTTAAAAATATCCTTTATAAAATCTACGCCTTGTAGAGGTCCTTAAAAATATCCTTTATAAAATCTACGCCTTGTAGAGGTCCTTAAAAATATCCTTTATAAAATCTACGCCTTGTAGAGGTCCTTAAAAATATCCTTTATAAAATCTACGCCTTGTAGAGGTCCTTAAAAATATCCTTTATAAAATCTACGCCTTGTAGAGGTCCTTAAAAATATCCTTTATAAAATCTACGCCTTGTAGAGGTCCTTAAAAATATCCTTTATAAAATCTACGCCTTGTGTAGATCCTTGAAAAAATATTCTTTAAAAAATCCACGCCTTGTGTAGATCCTTGAAAAAATATTCTTTAAAAAATCCACGCCTTGTGTAGATCCTTGAAAAAATATTCTTTAAAAAATCCACGCCTTGTGTAGATCCTTGAAAAAATATTCTTTAAAAAATCCACGCCTTGTGTAGATCCTTGAAAAAATATTCTTTAAAAAATCCACGCCTTGTGTAGATCCTTGAAAAAATATTCTTTAAAAAATCCACGCCTTGTGTAGATCCTTGAAAAAATATTCTTTAAAAAATCCACGCCTTGTGTAGATCCTTGAAAAAATATTCTTTAAAAAATCCACGCCTTGTGTAGATCCTTGAAAAAATATTCTTTAAAAAATCCACGCCTTGTGTAGATCCTTGAAAAAATATTCTTTAAAAAATCGACGCCTTGTGCAGATCTTTGAAAAAATATTCTTTAAAAAATCCACGCTTTGTGTAGATCCTTGAAAAAATATTCTTTAATAAATCCACGCCTTGTTTAGATTCTTGAAAAAATATTCTTTAATAAAACCACGCCTTGTGTAGAATCCACGCCTTGTGTAGATCGGCCCTTGAAAAAATGTTCTTTAAAAAATCCACGCCTTGTGTAGATCCTTGAAAAAATGTTCTTTAAAAAATCCACGCCTTGTGTAGATCCTTGAAAAAATATTCTTTAAAAAATCCACGCCTTGTGTAGATCCTTGAAAAAATATTCTTTAAAAAATCCACGCCTTGTGTAGATCCTTGAAAAAATATTCTTTAAAAAATCCACGCCTTGTGTAGATCCTTGAAAAAATATTCTTTATAAAATCCACGCCTTGTGTAGATCCTTGAAAAAATATTCTTTAAAAAATCCACGTCTTTGTGTAGATCCTTGAAAAAATATTCTTTAAAAAATCCACGCCTTGTGTAGATCCTTGAAAAAATATTCTTTAAAAAATCCACGCCTTGTGTAGATCCTTGAAAAAATATTCTTTAAAAAATCCACGCCTTTGTGTAGATCCTTGAAAAAATATTCTTTAAAAAATCCACGCCTTGTGTAGATCCTTGAAAAAATATTCTTTAAAAAATCCACGCCTTGTGTAGATCCTTGAAAAAATATTCTTTAAAAAATCCACGCCTTGTGTAGATCCTTGAAAAAATATTCTTTAAAAAATCCACGCCTTTGTGTAGATCCTTGAAAAAATATTCTTTAAAAAATCCACGCCTTGTGTAGATCCTTGAAAAAATATTCTTTAAAAAATCCACGCCTTGTGTAGATCCTTGAAAAAATATTCTTTAAAAAATCCACGCCTCGTCTTGATCCTTGAAAAAATATTCTTTAAAAAATCCACGCCTCGTCTTGATCCTTGAAAAAATATTCTTTAAAAAATCCACGCCTCGTCTTGATCCTTGAAAAAATATTCTTTAAAAAATCCACGCCTTGTGTAGATCCTTGAAAAAATATTCTTTAAAAAGTCCACGCCATGTGTAGATCCTTGAAAAAATATTCTTTAAAAAGTCCACGCCATGTGTAGATCCTTGAAAAAATATTCTTTAAAAAGTCCACGCCTTTGTAGATCCTTGAAAAATTATTCTTTAAAAAATCCACGCCTTTGGTAGATCCTTGAAAAATTATTCTTTAAAAAATCCACGCCTTTGGTAGATCCTTGAAAAAATATTCTTTAAAAAATCCACGCCTTTGGTAGATCCTTGAAAAAATATTCTATAAAAAATCCACGCCTTTGGCAGATCCTTGAAAAAATATTCTTTAAAAATCTACGCCTTTGGTAGATCCTTGAAAAAATATTCTTTAAAAAATCCACGCCTTTGGTAGATCCTTGAAAAAATATTCTTTAAAAAATCCACGCCTTTGGTAGATCCTTGAAAAAATATTCTTTAAAAAATCCACGCCTTTGGTAGATCCTTGAAAAAATATTCTTTAAAAAATCCACGCCTTTGGTAGATCCTTGAAAAAATATTCTTTAAAAAATCCACGCCTTTGGTAGATCCTTGAAAAAATATTCTTTAAAAAATCCACGCCTTTGGTAGATCCTTGAAAAAATATTCTTTAAAAAATCCACGCCTTTGGTAGATCCTTGAAAAAATATTCTTTAAAAAATCCACGCCTTTGGTAGATCCTTGAAAAAATATTCTTTAAAAAATCCACGCCTTTGGTAGATCCTTGAAAAAATATTCTTTAAAAAATCCACGCCTTTGGTAGATCCTTGAAAAAATATCCTTTAAAAAATCCACGCCTGTGGTAGATCCTTGAAAAAATATTCTTTAAAAAATCCACGCCTTTGGTAGATCCTTGAAAAAATACTCTTTAAAAAATCCACGGCTTTGGTAGATCCTTGAAAAAAATACCTTTAAAAAATCCACGCCTTTGGTAGATCCTTGCAAAAATATTCTTTAAAAAATCCACGCCTTTGGTAGATCCTTGAAAA
>NW_026874682.1:0-16926 GCF_032173495.1 Musca vetustissima
AAAAATGATATATATAGGTCCATTTTTTCGGACAGCCCCCATATAAGGGTACCACCAATTTTCGGTATTTTGAGGTTATTGAGCGCGTTTTTCAACCAAATTCGCTGAAATTTGGAACTTTTAGTTCTTATTGGGTACCAAATCTCCCTACTAAAAACTATAAATATAGGTCAAGTATTTCTGGTACCCCCCATATAACGGTACCCCTCAATTTTCGGTATTTTGGGGTTCTTGAGCGCGTTTTTCAACCGAATTCGCTGAAATTTGCTACATTGGGTTCTTATTGGGTACTTAATGTCTCCATAAAAAATTATAAATATAGGTCCACTTTTTCTGGTAGCCCCCATATAACGGTACTTCCTAATTTTCAATATTTTGGGGATTTTGATCGCATTTTTCCGCCGAATTCGCTGTAATTTAGTATTTTGAGTTCTTAATAGGTCCCAAATCTCTCCGCAAAAAATTATGAATATAGGTCCATTTTTCCGATGGCCCCCATATAAGGGTACCCCCAATTTTCGGTATTTTGGGGTTCTTGAGCGCGTTTTCAACCGAATTTGCTACAAATTGATATTTTGTAGTCGTATATGGTACCAAATCTCCCTACCAAAAATTATTAATATTCGTTCTCCTATAACCCCCTTTTTATAGCCTTCACCAAACTGTGGTACAGGGTATTATGTCTTTGTGCATATGTTTGTAACAGGCAAAAATAATCGAGATAGACCCATGGTTCCTTTTGAGAATATGCATAGAATCACTTTCTGAGTCGATTTATGCATGTCCGTCCGTCCGTCTGTCTGTCCATGTTAAATTGTAAACAAAGTACAGGTCGCATTTATGATCCAAATTGGAAATTTGGTACAGGCTGATCATTTAGGCCTATAATAATGTCTGCCAAGTTTCGAGAAAATCGGTCCAGATTTAGATATAGCTCCCATATATAGTTTCGTCCGATTTCCTGTAAATGGTGCCCCAAAGTCCCCATACATCTTTCGATTTGCACGAAATTTGGCATAACGTACAGAATTGAGCCTAGAATGATGTCTGTCAACTTTCGAGAAAATCGGTCCAGATTTAGATATAGCTCCCATATATAGTTTTGTCCGATTTCATGTAAATGGTGCACCAAAGTCCCTATAAATCCTCCGATTTGCACGAAATTTGGCATAACGTACTTAATTGAGCCCAGAATGATGTCTGCTAAGTTTCATGAAAATCGGTCCTGATTTAGATATATCTCCCATATATAGTTTCGTCCGATGTCATGTAAATGGTGCCCCAAAGTCCCTATATATCTTTTGATTTGCTCGAAATTTGGTACAGCCTAATCATTTAGGTCGAGAATGATGTCTGCTAAGTTTCGTGAAAATCGGTCCAGATTTAGATATAGCTCCCATATATAGTTTCGTCCGATTTCATGTAAATGGTCCCTGTATATCTTTCGATTTGCACGAAATTTGACATAACGTACTGAATTGAGCGTAGAATGATGTCTGCCAAGTTTCGTGAAAATCGGTCCAGATTTAGATATAGCCCCCATATATAGTTTCGTCCGATTTCATGTAAATGGTGCACCAAAGTCCCTTTATATCTTTCGATTTGCACAAAATTTGGCATAACGTACTGAATTGAGCCTAGAGTGATGTCTGCGTTGTTTCGTGGAAATCGGTCCAGATTTAGATATAGCTCCCTTTTATTATAGATTGATTTTAAGTAATTGACGCACCAAGGAACCCATAGGAAAAAACGTTCTGAAATTAGTATATCCTATCCTGTGACAAGTTTGTTTGAAATCGCTTAATATTGCGATAGAGCTTCCATATATATTTTCGCCCGATTTCAAGTAAATTGGGCATCAAACTCCTCATGTTAGTCAGTTTGACATCAATTTTTGCACAACGTACAAAATTGAGCATAGAATTATGTAGTTGCGTTTTCTAGAAGTACAGACATAGCCCAACGGATGATCTATTTATATTTGTTAGAAGTCGATTTACATACTTTATGGATAGATCTACGTAGATCCACATTTAGGTAAATATCACATATTTTATTTCAACCAATTTCATGCTAACAGTACTGTTTAATATACCCATAGTGGTGAAGGGTATCATATACTGGTTACTGGTTACTGGCTTACTGGTTTATATTAAAATGGTTATCTGATTTGTTCCGCGTTTTGAGTTTGGTTCTAAGTCTCTGATGTAATCATTTCACCTGTGGAGGATGTCGAGATAAACAAGTAGAACGTAAGGTTCGATAATGAACTATAACCCGCATTTAGATCTAGCCCCTGTATGGAGGTTCCAGAAGAAGTGGACCGATATTCCCCATTTTCGAATTTGAATTAAGATTGGAAGAAATAATAAGATGGATAAAGTTTGGATAACATCTAAATTTTTTGAAACGGATTTGGTCCAAAGAAACATGGGGTCTAGAACCAATATTTCGATTAGCCACATTTTCGCCGTGTTAAAGTGTATACACCCTCAATAACGATAAATCTGAGGGTATAATTATCCATTAAAAATTTCTGAATTTTTTATTTTTGTTTACATAATCCCTTTTCAGAAATGTCGGTATAAGTCCACTTTTTGGTATGTTCACTGTATTTTCATTTCTAGTACCTGTCAGTATATCTATGGTGGAGGGTATCCAAAGTTCGGCCCGGCCGAACTTAACGCTTTTTCACTTGTTTATTTTAAAATAGTTAGCTGATTTTTTCCGGGTGTTGGGGTTATCCCATATACCTGTATTCCACCATAGTTAGTCAGTAGACAAAATTTTCAGTTCATACCCCACATTGTATGGAATTTTAGAACGATTTAGTCGAATTAGGCATATGTTGTTATCATTTTTATCTCGGAGGATATCGACATAAAAACTAAAACGTGAGGTTTGAGAATGAACTGTATCGACCCGCATTTAGGACCAGATCCCATATAAAACATCCTACCTCTTTAATACTTAGCGTAATGGACGGTATTGGGATTGAAAACTAAAATATTAGCTTGGAACTCGAGTTACATCGGCCCTTAATTGGGCCTAACCCCTTTATTTAATGAAAACACCAAGAAGTTTCTAATTCCTACACAATGTTGTCAATATAGGTCCCGCTTTAGTATGCCTCATATATAATATTGCCCTTTAAATTGGAGTATTTTCAGGATTTTATACACATGTTTCAAAGTACCATGCGTTAATAATATATGTCAACATTTTAGGGTTTTGAGATTTTAGGAAAACCCCCACTGAAATTGCTGAATTTTCTATTTGGTTTATAGCTATCGATTGGAAGAATTATCGTTATATGTATGTTCCCTATGTTTTCAGTTCAAAAAATTGTCAGTATTTCTATGGTGGAGGGTATCCAAAGTTCGGCCCGGCCGAACTTAACGCATTTTTACTTGTTTAACTTAGTTTGTGGTAAAAAATATGCGATTTTCCATAAAAAAAATTTTCAAAGTTCCGCCATTTTGTTAATTGTTGTGCGAAGTCAATAATCCTAGTTCATACGAGAGCCAGACATGTCCTCTTTCTAACACAGTTGGAATTTTCGGATTCCGATGTTCCAGTGAGGAGTTATTATGCCCGCCATCGAAAATGTGGACTTTTCTTTAAGCCCTAAAAACAAAAACAAAACAACAACAACAAATTTTGGTAAATTATTTTTCTTCCTTTTTAAATCTTCAAATATATATGTGCCAAGTTACAAACCTTAACAAGCGTTGGTATTCATTTACCAGCCCATTTAAAATCTTAAAAATAAAAAATCGAGAATAGGTGAGGTTCCCTTAAGTTAAGTTCGAAGTTATTTTAAACTACATTGCACACTTGACTTGACTGTGAACACTTTAAGTTATCTTGGAAATTTAAATTGAATCTGTTATATTTTTGCTGAAGTTTTAAGTTACCTGTATAATATATGTATAATACTTCTGATAAGTATCCGAACTTTTGCCATCTGTTACAAATCTCTTCACATATGCAGTACTCACATACTCACTTTATATATCAATTGCAGAGGAGTTATGCAGTTTATTGCAGAGTTAGAGTGGCGTGTAAAAACGAGTTTTCCAACTTGAGTTTTTTCCACCTGCATAAAGTTAGAAAAGTTCGTATGGACAAACGGATGTATTCTTTGTAAATAGCAACAAAGAAATGCTACAATGATGCACCATCATCTTTAGAGAAATGAACAAATTGCATTCAATATCGAAGTTTAGTAAATCTTTGTAATATGTTTTGATCCTTGACGTTTTAAATAAATAACATATCAGAACAATCAGAACAATCAATACTATTATTGTCGACTGATGACTGTTCCTTATAGTTTTTAACGAATCATCTAGGTATTTACACATCACAACATTGTTGTGTAGGGTAGGGTGCCCCTCACCAGTCTGTAGTGTTATGTCTTTGTTCTTATTTGGCTTAAGGACAAACCCTATTGAAATATAGGAATGAACGATTCCACAATAGTTCACACAAGTCATAGTGTTTGACCAATTGAGACAAACTTTAACACAACACAGATTGATGTATGTGCAATTTTGTAGAAATTGGTTAAGATTTAGATATAGATCGAAATATATATTCGTCTGATTTTATGTAACTGGTGCACCAAACTCCCAATAGCGTAGTCGATTCTTGAATAACACGTGTCAAATTTCGTTGAAGTTGGTTCAGATTATGATTAGGTTTGAAATTTTGCAAAGATATCGCAATGTATACAGATTGTTAAATTAGGTTTATATATCTATAGAGCTCACATATCCAATTTTGTCCGTTTTCAAATCAGTGGTCCCCCACGATACTACTTGCATTTCATCACGAGGTTACACTACATATACGTATATTGCACTTGGTTAATATCGGTACCTTACATCTCTTGTATAAATCAAAATTGGTCCGACTTTTAAATTTTCTTTACTAATTTTTTGGAATGTTTAACCCCTGGGCGGACAATGCCTTACTCTCCCACTAATAAATATTTCTTTTTATAACAACAAACTGGAATTACTTTTTATTTATTTCTCTTTCTAGATGAGCTACATGACCGATGTTACATTCCCAACAATATGCGGCGCGTTTCGCCATTGGTTAAGCAGCAGAATGATGTCTGACAATTTTCCAATTACAAAATCCCTTAAAACGAATTGTTTTTAAGTAAATTTTAATATATCTTTTCATTACTTTGTACATAACTAACTAGTCTTGATAATCATATGCTAATTTTATACGTCTTTGTTCTCAATGTTAATTTTGTGAATTTTAAAATACATATCTTACTCATAAATAAAATTATTAATTAATTATTTGAAGTTGTGCTGCACACAACTACTTCGTAGAGTCATGTTGTCATTACAAACAATCTTTACATTATGTTGTTTAAAGCTCTACTTATTTTTATATTTAAACTAGCTGAACCCGTGGCGCTTCGCTGCCCCTACTTAAGTATTAACATAGGGTAGTCCACGTAAATGCAATGTTTTTTGTTAAAGAACTTACCATTTGATGGTATTTACCCTCCTGCAAAACCTACTGCAGTACCCATCATTCCCATTACCACCTACTTTTATTTCTGTATTTTCAGCACTTGCCCATAATATGGTTTGGATCCCTTTCGCGCTCCGATTAATATCACAAAGATCCTTGCTAGCTTGAAATTTTGTATCTTTGTTTTATTGCCAAAAAAGGCTTTCAAAAAGAATACATCATCACAACTTTATATTTTTACCGAACCTAAATTTATAATTGGACTTATCATGTAATTCCATGGTATTATTAAGAAACTAAGATCAATTTCGAAGATGGAGTGACAATTAAGTTACTCATAATCATTTCAAGTGAGCTGTGATAATAATCCACCAGAGAATTTTGAATCTTATAACTTCTTATCCAAAATCCGCGTTTTTGCATTTGTATATCTCACTTATACTGTTGATATATACTTTTATAGAATTAATACGCGTTTTCTCCAATAGATGTAAAATTTTTGAAACCTAAAAACAAAACAAAATCTAAAATTGAAATATTTTTTTTTTTCCAAACTGACAAAATGAAAAAAAAAAAATATAATGTCAATATTTTTTTTATTTTACACAAATTTTTATCCATTATATGATGATAATGAAGAGATGAAAAACAGCAGACCTTAACGGAATTGTTTAACTGGTGGTTATTGTTTTTACTGATAATGACATAATATGACCAAAAATTATTAGTCGAAAATTCTTGATTTGAATTAATTTTTTAAATCCTGGTCATTGAAGATTGGATGTGAGTAAAATACACACGTTTATGAACCAATTTATTTAAGATAGGCATAGAAACTATATATTAGTTTAGAGGTATGATTACTTTTGATGCTATAAATTCAACCGCCCACCCCCCCCCCCCTCTGTTGCTCTCCGCAAATTTTTATATAGATGATGCGTATTTGTCACCAAGTTACTCAGACAAATTATGAAGTTGGAATCTGTAACCCATCTTAATATATAAGCATAGAAATGTAATATTATTTCAGATGTACGATTACTTTCGATGCTATAATCTATATCCACGCGGAATTTTTAAAGTGTATATAGTTTATGTTATTTCCCTGGGATGGTACGACATGCGGTGAAAATCTCAGTAAAATCGGTTTAACGGTTTTTGAGTCTAGAAGCGAAACATTTTTTATTTCCTTCATGTAAATTATTTAAGTGCAACGGAGAGTGCATTTTCCCCCAATCGTTCCACGCTCAATTTTGTATGGATGATGTGTATTAACACCTACGTCATTCAGACAAATTTTAAAGGCGGTACATGTAACGGTTCTTAAGATATACGCATATTACATGTTCAGAAATTTTGAGGTATGTTTATATTGATGCTATAACTCTGCATCCACGCGGATTTTTAGAAGTTTATATAGCCTATGTTATTTTCAGGGCATGCCCCGACATACAGTGTAAATCTCATTAACATCTGTTCAGCGGTTTTTGCGTCTATCGGTAACATACAAACAAACAAATTTTTTTCTATTTTATATATATAGATGTTATTCCTAGAGCATGTTATGACGTTCTGTGAAAATTGCAGTCAAATCTTTTCTGCATTTTTAGAGTCTAGAAACAAAATAATTTTAATTTTTAATATGCTGATTTTTAAAATGCAGTAAAAAGTGCATTTTCCGTTGATCGTTCCAGGCTCATTTTTGTATGGATGGTGTGTATTCACACCTTCGTTATTCAGGCAAATTTTGAAAACGGTATCTGTAACCATTCTTATGATAAACGCATATTACATGTTCAGAAATTTTGAGATATGTTTACTATTGATGCTATAACTCCGCATCCACGAGGAATTTTAAAAGTTTAAATAGCCTATGTTACTTTCAGGGCATGCCCCGACATACAGTGTAAATCTCATTAAGATCTGTTCAGCGGTTTTGGCGTCTATCGGTAACATACAAACAAACAAACAAATTTTTTTCTATTTTATATATATAGATTACATTAAAACAATTTATTGGCATAAATAAAACTCCTTGTAAAAGGTATTTAGAAAGTTTTTCGTTATAATTAATCTTAAATTCAAAATTTTTCGTTATCATGGCATTTTGAGTTAGATGTTTACAAAAGATTATACTAGAACTGTTATACCACCTAGCGTCTGTCTAAATGCATTTGGTCCTTTTTAAGTCAACTCAATGGGGGCCATTTAAATATTGCAAATAAAATCAAATGTCGCATATTCTATTGAATAATTATCGATTTTATCAATTTTTGCAATATAAATTAACACATGTAAATGTCGATGTACGTACATATGTTCATTGGTATGGATATATGTTCTGTTAGAATGATATCACTTCGTATGGTAATGTGCTGATGGCAATTTTGCGGTTATCCTGTCATCCTGAATTCAAAGAAAAACTTTTCTTTTTTACCTTCAAAGTAATACTGCTCTGAAACCACAGTAACATACAAGGGGGACAAGACAATAATACTGATGTACATTGAGAGTAAATTTGTAATTCCGAAGAAGTTAGAAATTAACCATTTTAAGTATATAGGCCAACGTTTGTTGGAGAACAAAAAAAACTTAACATCTATCTTCTAATTGTTAAGGTTATAGTTCTACCGCAATGGAAGTGATTTGGGTGTTTGTATTAAGATGTCAGATTTTGTAAAAATGCATCGAATTTCATTGAGTTCAACAAATTATAAGAAAAGTTGTAGGCGACGCAGTATATTCCGACGTGGCTGAGAGTTCCTATGACCGCTGTAAATACTTTAGTATAGATACCATATCGGAATACATACATCGACCATTGCCAGACGGAGGGGCACCTAAAATTAGATGGATCAAGCTATTAGCTGACATAAATTTGACTGCTTCTGCTTTAATGATGTACACTAATGAAATATCACATGGACGTAATACTATTATTACTTTACGTGGGCCCTGTCTGAGATTATTCAAAAGCAACCCTTCTATGTACCTCATCCTTCTGCGCTCTTCAATAGTTCATGGCGTATGATTTACATACTTTTTTTTGCCTATAACATCATATTCATTAAAAACCAAATTTTATTTATCAATTTTACCGATAGACTTGTATTTTTCCCCAGAAAATAGAAGAAAAATGGTTAAAATATTTATGAAACGCACTCTGACGGTGGTCATAGCTAAAAATAAAGATCGGAAATAAACTTCTCGACCCCAAAAACCCCTATGTACACATAAAAACGATAATATAACGATGAATAAAAAATTGAATTATGAATCAATTTTGGGAGACTCGAAAATCGAGATAGACCTATGGTTCCTTCACTAAGGTTGCTTAGAATTGTCCAAAGAATCATCGACAAAAAAATTATCCCGCCCTAATGTACATACATAGTGCAGAAACATATCAATCCACATTTGGTGTAAAATTTTCACCATTTTATGAGGGAAGTAACAGAATGAGTGTACCAATAATCCTTATCTTTGAATCTGATCTAATTTTGGATGAAATCTTATAATGTACTCCCGTATGGAGATATGGTGCATACCAGCCATCAAGGCAAGAAGGATAAGTTCGAATCCAAATTCGTCGAATCAGACTAAAACCGATAATAGTCATAATAAAATGCGGATACAGCCTTAATGTTGAAGGTATAATTATATATAGCCCAATTATTAAGATAACCGTGATTTTTTTTTTAAATTGAAAAGTATTTGATGCAATTCGTTGTTACACAATCGAATTTGTCATTTCGATTTTTCATTGGGTACATAATTAAAACTATGCACGCTTCCAATATGAAAAATATTTTCCATCCAATCTGACAATAAAATTGTTCCATTTCTTCGATGAGATGGTGGTCGTTGTATTTTAAAGTTATTGCGAAGCTTCTACTCAGCATCTGTGACAGTTCATGAAATTTTTTTTGTATGCATACTGGTCCCCTTTGTCAAACAATGGGAATAGAGGAAACAATCGTACCGAGGACATGCATATCATATCGAGAAAATTTTAATTATTTTTTATCTATGGATATTACAAGAATGACGAAAGAACAAAGTTAACTGCGTTTAAACTGCTGGGAAAATATTTTTAATAAATGTACAAACATCAAATTCAAATATGCACTATGCAGGCTATTCTGTACCACCCACAAATAACAAATACACTTTTCGTATCCATATAATTACTTATTAACGTACTACTAGATATTAACTACCTACTAGATATTAATTTATTTCTATAAAGTAAACCACCATCAATACAAAAGCGATACTCTTCAAGCAAAAGAAGATTTACGCTTTACATGTATTCAAAAGATTGACTGGATGCATGGTAACTGTAAATGTATAATAGAATAAGTAAATCATATTCCCGCGGAAAAATAAAATCCAAAATGGCTTTTCAACAAATGTAATTACGAACAAAGAAATGGATTTGATGACAAATGAAACGTAACCATTTAACAACGTTACTGGTATTCGAGAGTGGTCTACAAGTCAAACCACTTAAGAGTATTTTTCAAAAGTAATTGTTAAGAACATCATTACTCAACAACTCTTCAAGGTGCGTTGACACACATATACACAATCGTACACCACAGTAGATGTAGTATGAACCGGTGGTAATCGTATTATAAAGACAATCACTAGAGACGAGAATGTACAATGAAATACCAGATGTAATAAGGGTTTCTTGTCCTGCACAAATACTTACTACAGATTATACTAATTAAGTGCAGACACATTGTAATTAATTATGGGGTTTTACTATTTTTTCCAAATTAAATACCAAGCAAATGGTCCAAAAGGTATGAAACATGTGTATCCTAAGAGACGTCAACTGCTCGAAGGAACATTGACATCAACAGACAGCCATTGATTATTTGGTGTACAATTAACATGAATAGGTCGAAGTTATATGGGAAATTACAAAATTCTTTTGAAATTCCATTAAAAAAATTTGAAAAATTTTTTTGCGAGCACATTCCTGATTTTTGGTACATAGGTTAAGAAAAATATGCTGATTCGAAATATGTTCGCGTTCACAAATTCGGATGCTGCGCACAAAAGTTATAGCGGTTTTAAATCTTGTATTTCAAATATAAATTAAATGAATTCCTATTCGTTGTAATTCGCGAATTTCTTCACAAATGCTTAAACACCATTGTTATCTTTGCATACTAGTCAAATCACACTGAAATACGGTTTAATAGTCGCGAAAAACAAATAGAAACATGAAGATATCGGAAAATAAAATAAATTAATTTTTGAATTAAAACAAATGTTTTTGGAATTTTCGATTTTTTAGTATGTTTAAGAGGACACGGTTTTGCCTTAATCTTCTAAAATATACGACGCTTTCTTTTGCAAATTCTTTTAGATGATTGTTAAATATCGGCAGATTCATCTGATAAGAGTTTCGACGTCATTAATGGCTAAATATATTGCACTTACAATACATAAAAATTATCAATATTGAAAAGCTTGCAATTCGCGAATTAGTTGAAATCAGTTGATGCGCATGCGATTTTCGTATAAACCGAATCAATGTCTTTCAATAATTATTAATTTTTCGATGTTTAATTTAGCGGTCAAAGTGTGCCACTCGATGCACTTTACTATGCCAAAACCCTAAAAATGGCTAAAAATCACGCAACGTGCATACGATTTTTATGCGCATCCGATTTTAGTAATCTCCTATGAAAATACGCAAAAGGACACCTATTTTAAAAGGATCGGTTAAGAACCGCGGATGTGCCTCCACAATCAATTTTGGATAAAATATGCATATTATTCGCGTATCGATGTATTTTTGACCTATTTCCACACAGATTCGCGAATTTGACAATACAAGCATAAATGAATGTAAAATTAATTCGAAGAAAACCGCGATTATTTACGCGAATTTGTCAAAATAAGTTTTTGCAGTTTTTCCCACATTCAAGGTACCTATATCCGCCGTTTTATTGGACGGAATTCAACATGGATGGGCTCATTAGATCCGCCACGTAAAAAAACTAAAATCACGCGGGGTTCCACGGAATTTGAATGGACTTTCTTAATTTAAGACTCAAAAAATATGTTTTTTATAAAAATTTACGCACCAAATTTTCGTCTTTGGAACCCAATTGCAAAGAAGCTACAGTGAGCACATTCATGAGATATACACTAAACGAAGCAGAATCACAAGTTCTACGATCCTATAATTAGTTTATTCTATTATCTGGATGCGCATCCTAATTATAAGAAAAATTCAAAAAACACCGAAAATCCGGCTTCAAAATGTCAGCATCCATTTTGGGTGGATGCAGTGATTATATCGAAAAATCATACATTAGAACCATATTGTCCATGGGGTATTCTGCAACTTAGTCACTGATCACATGTGCGTGCATTGTGTAGTTTAGCCACAAATCGGGAACGAACACAAAAAAACTCGTTGGCTTCAACACATTTTTACCCATTTTTTTACATTACCACCTCCACAGCTTCCACGCAACTTATTATTTATTACCAAAATTTCAAGATTTTGATAAGAACACTTCATTTTATAGAATGGAATTTAAATTATATGCAATATGTTCATATTTCGCGAGTTATAACCTTGCAAACCTCAGCTTCAAGGAATTTAAAAGATTTTTGTAATTTCCCATATATATCATTTCCAGATTATAATAAACCTTTTACAAATTAAATGAAACCTTTTCCAAATTAAATGAAACCTTTTCCAAATGAAATGAAACCTTTTCCAATTGAAATGAAACTTTTACAAATAGGTTGAAACTTTTTCCAAATTAAATGAAACCTTTATTCTTAGAGATGGGCAGTGGGTAAATACCCAAAGGGTAAATACCCATTTGTGGGTATTTCTTTGGGTATTTACTATATTGAATAGGTAATCCAACATCTTACACCCTATTTCCGGGTTTCTGTTATCAAATCGATTTAGAATGGATAGTTTTACGATACTTTAAAGACGTGGGTAAATACTTGGATAAATATCCGAGTTTTTACCCAAAAAATGGGTATAAACTCATTAACTGCCGAACTACTTGACATAGGTGGCCAACATTTTGCACACATGTTTCTAATGTCAAAGCAAATATAGAAATCCAAAATGGGGTCCCTGGGTCGAAGTTTTGATATAGCCCCCATATAACCATATTTCCCGATTTAAGGTATTTTTTGTCTATTAGACACATTTTGCAACCAAATTGGATGTAATTTGGCACAGAGTGTTCCTTTTGAGTACAAAACGTCCATGTATGTAGGTCCACGTTTACTGGTAGCCCCCATACAAAGGTACCCCTATTTAGAGTATTTACCCAAAAATTGGGTATAAACTCATTAATTGCCGAACCACTTGACATAGGCGGCCAAAATTGTGCACACATGTTTCTAATGTCAAAGCAAATATAGAAATCCGACCTGGGTCCAAGTTTTGATATAGCCCCCATATAAAGGTATCTCCCGAGTTAAGGTATTGTTTGACTATTAGACACATTTTAAGGCTAAATTGGCTGCAATTTAGCACATAGTGTTCTTTTTGGGTACCAAATGTCCATGCAAAATTTTATGTATGTAGGTCCACGTTTACTGGTAGCCCCCATACAAAGGTGCCCCTATTTTGAGTATTTACCCACGTCTTTAAAGTATCGTAAAACTATCCATTCTAAATCGATTTGATAACAGAAACCCGGAAATAGGGTGTAAGATGTTGTATTACCGATTCAATATAGTAAATACCCAAATAAATACCCGCAAATTGGTATTTACCCACCCCTTGGGTATTTACCCGGTAAATACCATCTCTATTTATTCTTATCCAAGGAAATATGATATTTCCAGTAATTTTAAATCAATATTTGAAAATTAAATCAAAGAATATTAACAACTATAGTTGTATGGCTATGTAATTAACATAAATATTCTTTAATTCGGTGTTATTTTATTTTATATCTATATATATAAAAATGAATTGCTGTTCGTTAGTCTCGCTAAAACTCGAGAACGGCTAAACGGATATATCTTAACTTAGTCTTGAAATGTTCGTGGAAGTTCAGGGAAGGTTTAAAAGGTGAGAAAATATGGAATAAATACCGCGAAACCTCTAAAAACTGGATTTTATATTTCCCATACAAATGCTTTCTAAATAAAATGTAGAGTCATAGAGACAATTTGGATTTTGTGTCAAATTATTATTTTATGTTTGAAAATGTTTAAGTTTCTGGAAGCAACCATAATATTCGTCAACTAACTAATATTTCAATAATTTTTTGCAATTCAGAACCCGGAGATTGATGGCTTAAAGATTTTAGTTACGATATTCTATGAATGCATACTTCTAACTTTGTGAGTGACAATTATCTTTTGAGATAGTGATTTGTGATAGTCACACTTTATTGTTCAGTAAGTGCGAAATTTCCTCATTTTGATTAATTACGGTAAGATGTCGAGCAGAAAACGACCTAACCCAGGTCGTCGCAGTGAATCGAATATGCGAAGAGCTATCTCACGTGCAATGATGACCAGAAAGGGACAGAAAATAGTCGTATTGCTATGTCAGAATACCAATGAAGTAGATAGGCTAAAAATGCAACTCATCAACAGCAAGCACGACGTAATGAAATAGAACGAATCCGCAGAAGCAGTGCTTCTGCGATTATTGGGGAAATGAAAATATTTTGTAAATATTGTGAGGCGTTAAAATACACTGGAAATTAATTATAAGCACTTCTTGGTCAATATTCAGAAATATAATAACTGTTTCCAGATGACATTATTTGCCGCTACACATATTATACAGGACAATTTCATGCCCACTTTCAAGGTATAAAATCTGAATAAATATTTTTTATAATATTCCAGTTTGTACTAAAATAAACATCGGAAGTTAATGATGGACAAAAATTTAAATATTACAGATACAAGGAAATATTTGTCAATTACTGGGGGCACTGTTACCACTACCTGCTGCAGATAAATTTCTACAAATTTATTTTATGGGTATTTTGGATACGGAGGTTGATCATTGTGCTCACAATTTAAGAGTGAAAATAACAATTGTCCAAGAACTACAAATGTTTCTACATCAAAATAAAAATTTAGTGAAATAATAAATTTGGTAAACATGGTCAAAATAGCATTGGATTGGATTCCATATGGTATTACAACATCCTTTGATCTTCTGGCAGGGGGAAGATGGATACCATTTTAATATCAAAATTGTATATCAAGTAACAGGTAAAAAATTGAGCAGGATTCAAATTCCATTCATATCTATCTATGTATATAAAAATTAAATCTGAAGAACGGTTGAATGGATTTATCTTATCTTAATCTTTGAATGTCTGCGGAGGTCTAAAGAAGGCTTGAAATGTGAAAAAATTTAAAATCGCAAAAATATTATGAAGCATTTGCATTTCCACAAATTTAATAGCAAGCTACTTTGATTGCACCACGTCGTAGTTTTTATTTTGAGATATTTTGGGCCAGAATTGGTATGGTATTATTCCTTTTAACCATCATTTGTCAATTATTGAAAATTGTATTGAAACTTCTTTTGTGAGAATGCAGACAATCAGTAGACATTCGGAATAGATTTCGGATTCTAAGATATATGCCCTAGATTAGTTTTCTTGAAACATTGGAAAACGGGGTTAAGAACTTCAACATAACGAATATGAAACTGGAAATATGTATGGAGCCTTCTTACTACATTAGGGCAATTCCATGAGAAAATCCGGTCAAAGTCTTTACAGTACCGAAAATGGGGCTGGAACTGTATGTAGGAACTTCATCAAAACTTGGTCCTAAATAGAAATGTTTCCGGAAAAATGTGTTTTACCCTTCAATATCCCGGAATGATATATGATATGAATGATATATGATACTACAATGGGAATGGATATGTACTAATTTTTGGTAGGAAGATTTGACACCACATGATAATAGGGGATACCATTATATGGGGGCTAACCGGAATGTTGGACCAATATTTATAATTTTTGGTAAAGAGGTTTTGATCATCCAAAATGAAACATTACACCCACTTTGGTTGAAACACTCGACCAAACTGCCAAAAATACGAATATTGTGGGTACCGCTAAATGGGAGCAGCCTCAAAGAGTCGACCAATATTGACAATTTTAGCATGATTAATTCTACCATATAAAACAACCAAATTAGAGGCGGTTACCTTTAAAAACGTGCTCAAATCTCCCACATTATCAAAAAAGGTGAAATACTATTATATGGGGGATATTTGGAAGCTTGGGCAAATATGAAATGACCAAATATCGAATATTAAGGGATACCGTTATATGGGGGCTGTTTAGGCGAGGGACTTGCTCGACTCCTCGCCGTTGTGGAGGGGGGTGATCAAGGAAATAACTCGAGGGAGCGGGGTGAAACAATAACGAGAGCTCCCAAGCAGTTATGGTGTTACGCGCGTGTTGGTGTAGGCAGAAAAGAGAATAAACAAATAAATAAAACACAAGTATTATTAGTAATAATCTATTGGTTTTATTGGAGGCTCTTTTCCTATTACAATAAATAAATTACCTTGTGTAATTTATGGTGGCGGCGACAGAGGCCTGTTAGTATAACGCGTAGACGTTATTTGATAGTAGAGTCCAAGTTGACTCTTCGATAGCTACAAGACAAGTGAAGTGAGAGTTCTTGTGATCGCAGAGGATCGTTTGTCTATTTCTACTAATACATATACATATTCCAATGAGTGAAAATAGCAAGGAGAGCATAACAACTACTTCCCCGCTGGTAGGTCATCCGCGCCCTACGGTATCCGCAGAGGGAATGTGTAGGGGAGATGCCAGTAATGCCAATCAGCATCCGTAATTGATCCAGCTCAGGAAGTGGTGTCAGAACATATCAAACTTATACATTCCGGCCCCCTTGCTACGACCGACTAAGTAGCAATAAAAATGGAATATGGGTTAATTAAATCTTTAAAATGAACGTAAATTCAGATTTCAAGTGAGCTGTTCAATGTTACTAGTTTAGTATGCGATATGTTTAGTAAATAGGCGATTTATTACGACAAAACGATATTAATTTTTACTTAAATTGTCGAATTCAACATCGGTGCGATATTAGGTGCTAGTAATGGGAGGAAGCGAACCGGTGAGTAAGTACCCGAAAATAGACTTTTGGGCCAACAACGAATTAAGAACAATTTTTGGGGGTTCAGCTTCCAATATTTGGGGGTACAAATCAGCGCCAAGTAGCAAATCTATTGGGCTGCCATCAAAGGTATCAGCTAAATCTAAGGGAATTTTAGATTTCAACATCGAAATAGGTGGAGGTGAAGACAATTTCCTCTTAACACTAGGCCGAACAAGTGCTTTTGCTTTAACAATTTTAGAATTTTTAGGGGACGACAACTGTAGAGAACAAACTTCT
>NW_026874683.1:0-16610 GCF_032173495.1 Musca vetustissima
ATCAAATAATAACTTTTCGGATGAAGTGGACCGAAAATTTAATTATTTGTACTTTTCGAGTCGAAAGCCGAACATCAGAACACAACCCAAGGTGAAGAGAATCTGGGCAAGTAATTAGAGGGGCTGTACTGATTATTAGTAACATTTGCTGATCTCTAGACAGTCAAAAGTGTGCAAAGATCGCGAAATATTGCCCAATCTCAGAATATAGAACCACAGAAAGTTAGATTTTCATGGAAGTTGTGTAGGGTATCGTATGGTGGCCCCGTCCGACTATACTGCTCCGCTCCGACAAATATTGGTCCTAGACCCACCTTTAAGTATACCGATCGTCATATCTCGACTAGCTGAGTCGATCTAGACATGTGTGTCCGTCCGTCCGTCCGTCCGTCCGTCCGTCTGTCCATTATAATTTGTAAACACGATACAGGCCACAGTTATGGACCAATCTTCACGAAATTTTGCATGTAGGATGGGTTCTGGCCAATGAAGGAAATGGACCAACTACTAAATTTTTGTCGGTTTTTCTGGTCGCTCCAGAGGCCGCAATTATGGCCCAAACACCGCGAAATTTTGCATGGAGAAGGGGATCGGGCCAGAGAATAAGCATGCATGTTTTGATAAAGATCGGTCAATATTTAGCGGGTCAAATGGACCCTGACTTTTGTGTGAAAAATGGCAAAATTTGTATTCTATGGCATATATATTTACTCCTGGAGGATGTAGACCCCAGGAGTTGATAGCATATCCAAGAGGAGTGGTTGGCCTTTAAATTGATACCAAATATAGTGATGTATCTACTCAGATGTGGGAGTTACAGTCAAATATTTACAGGTGCTTACGTATTCAGATATTATTTAGTAACCCATTACCACATTAGAGGGAGAAATATCGCGCTGATGGCTTTGAAATTTTTCATGAAGTTCCAGTTATAGTCAAGAACAACGCCTACAATTTTCGGTGATGATCAGGATACAATTTTGGGATCAAATGGACGGAAAACCTAATTTTTTGTGTGTTTTCGAGTAGAGTATAATCCGAAAATCACAACACAACCCACCGTGAAGGTAATCTGGACAAGTAATTAGAAGGACTGTACTGAATATTCGAAAAAAGTAAGAAAGAGGTGTTGTTGACCTCTAATCGGACAACAGGGGGCAAATATCACGAAATACTACTCAGACTCAGAATAAACATCCTCAGAAAGTTAGAGTTCGTGGTAGTTGTGTAGGGTATCGTATGGTCGGCCCCGTCCGACAAAATTTGTATTCTATGGCATATATATTTACTCCTGGAGGATGTAGACCCCAGGAGTTGATAGCATATCCAAGAGGAGTGGTTGGCCTTCAAATTGATACCAATTATATGGCTGTATGTACTCCGATGCGGGAGTTATACGTAATTAAGTAAAGGTGACTATGTGCATATTATTACTATTACTCCATTAGACGACGGAAATGTCGCGCTGATCGCTTTGAAATTGTACATGAAGTTCCGATTATGGTCAAGGACGACGCTTATAGATTTCGGTGAAGATGAGATTTCATTCGGGGGTGCAATGAACCGAAAACTTTAATTTTGTCAGATTTTCTAGTCGCTCTAGAGGCAATTATTATATACAGAACATCACATATTTTACAAGGTGAAGATATTTGACCAAATACTTAGAGCGGCTGTTTAAATGATGATCGGTCAATTTTCCGAGGGTCAAATCAACCGAAACCTAAAGTGACCAATTTTTTAATGTATGGCTTAAAAATTCACTTCAAGAAAAAACATTTTGGAAAATATGCAAGACTCAGAAAAGGAGTTGTTGATCTATAATCGGTAAAAAGGGTGCAAATATCACGAAATATTGCCCAGGCTCAGAATATAGAACCGCCGAAAGTGCGCTTTTCGTGGTAGTTGGGTAGGGTATCATATGGTCGACCCCGTCCGACTATACTGCTAGATCAGTTAATATTTAGGGGATGAAATGGACCAAATACTAAATTTTTGTCGGTTTTTCTGGTCGCTCCAGAGGCCGCAATTATGGCCCAAACACCGCGAATTTTTGCATGGAGAAGGGGATCGGGCTAGAGAATAAGCATGCATGTTTTGATAAAGATCGGTCAATATTTAACGGGTCAAATGGACCCTGACTTTTGTGTGAAAAATGACAAAATTTGAATTCTATGACATATATATTTACTCCTGGAGGATGTAGACCCCAGGAGTTGATAGCATATCCAAGAGGAGTGGTTGGCGTTTAAATTGATACCAAATATAGTGATGTATCTACTCAGATGTGGGAGTTACAGTCAAATATTTACAGGTGCTTACGTATTTAGATATTATTTAGTAACCCATTACCACATTAGAGGGAGAAATATCGCGCTGATGGCTTTGAAATTTTTCATGAAGTTCCAGTTATGGTCAAGAACAATGCCTACAATTTTCGGTGATGATCAGATTAAAATTTTGGGATGAAATGGACCGAAAACATAATTTTTTGTGTGTTTTCGAGTAGAGTATAATCCGAAAATCTCAACACAACCTACCGTGAAGGTCATCTGGACAAGTAATTAGAAGGACTGTACTGAATATTCGAAAAAAGTAAGGAAGAGGTGTTGTTAACCTCTAATCGGACAAGAGGAGGCAAATATCACGAAATATTACTCCGACTCGGAATAAACATCCTCAGAAAGTTAGAGTTTGTGGTAGTTGTATGGAGAAGGGGATCGGGCTAGAGAATAAGCATGCATGTTTTGATAAAGATCGGTCAATATTTAGCGGGTCAAATGGGCCCTGACTTTTGTGTGAAAAATGACAAAATTTGTATTCTATGGCATATATATTTACTCCTGAAGGATGTAGACCCCAGGAGTTGATAGCATATCCAAGAGGAGTGGTTGGCCTTTAAATTGATACCAAATATAGTGATGTATCTACTCAGATGTGGGAGTTACAGTCAAATATTTACAGGTGCTTACGTTTTCAGATATTATTTAGTAACCCATTACCACATTAGAGGGAGAAATATCGCGCTGATGGCTTTGACATTTTTCATGAAGTTCCAGTTATGGTCAAGAACAACGCCTACAATTTTCGGTGATGATCAGATTAAAATTTTGGGATGAAATGGTCCGAAAACATATTTTTTTGTGTGTTTTCGAGTAGAGTATAATCCGAAAATCACAACACAACCCACCGTGAAGGTAATCTGGACAAGTAATTAGAAGGACTGTACTGAATATTCGAAAAAAGTAAGAAAGAGGTGTTGTTGACCTCTAATCGGACAACAGGGGGCAAATATCACGAAATACTACTCAGACTCAGAATAAACATCCATTGGTAAAAGTTTCCGTGTAGTCCCATATAATGGTATCCCCCATTGTTTAGTATTTTCACATGTGGTGCCAAATATTCCTCCAAAAATTAATATATATCCATTCCCATTTTAGTAGCTGTAATATACCACAACGGGATATTGAAGGGTAACATTTTTGAGGAAACATTTCTATTTAGGCCCAAGCTCCCACATAGAGGTCCCACTCCATTTTCGGAATTGTGAAGACTTTGGCCGAATTTTCTCATAGAGTTGGCCTAACATATTAAAAGGGTACCATACATATTTCCCGTTTAATTTTCGGTATGTTGAAGTTCTTACCCCCTTTTTCCAACCTGAGTGTCTATAATTTTGAACCTAATAGTCTTGTAACATTGTACCCATATAAATGTCCGGACAGATTTTAGGAATATATATACATATAAGAATATAAGTTTAAAGATACTAACCAACCTGATTTCCCGTGGCATAGCAAAATTTTAGGTACTTTAAGGAATCAAATGTCCCTATGTAACTATTACTATAATTAAGGGCATGGATCTTAGAATCAGAACTCTATTCCGGATGTCTTCTGATTTTCATCCTTGCATTAGTCCCAAATTTACGGGCATTCTATGGAAAACGTGTACATTCAATTATTTTTTGAATTTTCAGAAAAAAATCCAATACAATGTCAATCCAATTTAAAACAAAACCAGTGAGCGGAGCAGTATAGTCGGACGGGGCCGACCATACGATACCCTACACAACTACCACGAACTCTAACTTTCTGAGGATGTTTATTCTGAGTCTGAGTAGTATTTCGTGATATTTGCCCCCTGTTGTCCGATTAGAGGTCAACAACACCTCTTTCTTACTTTTTTCGAATATTCAGTACAGTCCTTCTAATTACTTGTCCAGATTACCTTCACGGTGGGTTGTGTTGTGATTTTCGGATTATACTCTACTCGAAAACACACAAAAAAATATGTTTTCGGACCATTTCATCCCAAAATTTTAATCTGATCATCACCGAAAATTGTAGGCGTTGTTCTTGACCATAACTGGAACTTCATGAAAAATGTCAAAGCCATCAGCGCGATATTTCTCCCTCTAATGTGGTAATGGGTTACTAAATAATATCTGAAAACGTAAGCACCTGTAAATATTTGACTGTAACTCCCACATCTGAGTAGATACATCACTATATTTGGTATCAATTTAAAGGCCAACCACTCCTCTTGGATATGCTATCAACTCCTGGGGTCTACATCCTTCAGGAGTAAATATATATGCCATAGAATACAAATTTTGTCATTTTTCACACAAAAGTCAGGGCCCATTTGACCCGCTAAATATTGACCGATCTTTATCAAAACATGCATGCTTATTCTCTGGCCCGATCCCCTTCTCCATGCAAAATTTCGCGGTGTTTGGGCCATAATTGCGGCCTCTGGAGCGACCAGAAAAACCGACAAAAATTTAGTATTTGGTCCATTTCATCCCCTAAATATTAACCGATCTTTTCCAAAAACAATAGGGGTCTTCATTGGCCAGAACCCATTCTACATGCAAAATTTCGTGAAGATTGGTCCATAACTGTGGCCTGTATCGAGTTTACAAATTATAATGGACAGACGGACGGACGGACGGACAACGGACGGACACACATGTCTAGATCGACTCAGCTAGTCGAGATATGACGATCGGTATACTTAAAGGTGGGTCTAGGACCAATATTTCGCGGCGTTACAAACATTTGGGGCTGCACAAAGCTATAATACCCTGACAACATAGTTGTGTAGGGTATAAAAAAACCAGTGAGCGGAGCAGTATAGTCGGACGGGGCCGACCATATGATACCCTACCCAACTACCACGAAAAGCGCACTTTCGGCGGTTCTATATTCTGAGCCTGGGCAATATTTCGTGATATTTGCACCCTTTTTACCGATTATAGATCAACAACTCCTTTTCTGAGTCTTGCATATTTTCCAAAATGTTTTTTCTTGAAGTGAATTTTTAAGCCATACATTAAAAAATTGGTCACTTTAGGTTTCGGTTGATTTGACCCTCGGAAAATTGACCGATCATCATTTAAACAGCCGCTCTAAGTATTTGGTCAAATATCTTCACCTTGTAAAATATGTGATGTTCTGTATATAATAATTGCCTCTAGAGCGACTAGAAAATCTGACAAAATTAAAGTTTTCGGTTCATTGCACCCCCGAATGAAATCTCATCTTCACCGAAATCTATAAGCGTCGTCCTTGACCATAATCGGAACTTCATGTACAATTTCAAAGCGATCAGCGCGACATTTCCGTCGTCTAATGGAGTAATAGTAATAATATGCACATAGTCACCTTTACTTAATTACGTATAACTCCCGCATCGGAGTACATACAGCCATATAATTGGTATCAATTTGGGTCTATGTCCATCAGGGACAAATATATACGCTATAGAATACAAATTTTGTCATTTTTCACACAAAAGTCAGGGTCCATTTGACCCGCTAAATATTGACCGATCTTTATCAAAACATGCATGCTTATTCTTTGGCCTGATCCCCTTCTCCATGCAAAATTTCAAGATGTTTGAGCCATTATTGCGGCCTCTGGAGCGACCAGAAAAACCGACAAAAATTTAGTATTTGGTCCATTTCATCCCCTAAATATTAACCGATCTTTCCCAAAAACAATAGGGGTCTTCATTGGCCAGAACCCATCCTACATGCAAAAGTTCGTGAAGATTGGTCCATAACTGTGGCCTGTATCGTGTTTACAAATTATAATGGACAGACGGACGGACGGACGGACACACATGTGTAGATCGACTCAGCTAGTCGAGATATGACGATCGGTATACTTAAAGGTGGGTCTAGGACCAATATTTCGCGGCGTTACAAACATTTGGGGCTGCACAAAGCTATAATACCCTGACAACATAGTTGTGTAGGGTATAAAAATTAAGTTTTCGGTGCACTTCATTCCAAAATTATTATCTGATCATCACCGAAATTTAGAGGCGTTGTCCTTGACCATACCCGGAACCTCATGGAACATTTCAAAGCGATCAGCGATATAGTTCCGCTCTCTAGAGTGATAATGGGTTACTAAATAATATACGAATACGGAGATACTTGTAAATATTTAGGTGTAACTCTCACATCCGAGCACATACAATAATATAATTGGTCTTAATTTAAAGGTCAACCACTCCTCTTGGATATAATATCAACTTCCCGGGTCTATGTCCTTCAGTGGTAAATATATATGCTATAGAATAACCAGTGAGCGGAGCAGTATAGTCGGACGGGGCCGACCATACGATACCCTACACAACTACCACGAACTCTAACTTTCTGAGGATGTTTATTCCGAGTCGGAGTAATATTTCGTGATATTTGCCCCCTCTTGTCCGATTAGAGGTTAACAACACCTCTTCCTTACTTTTTTCGAATATTCAGTACAGTCCTTCTAATTACTTGGCCAGATTACTTTCACGGTGGGTTGTGTTGTGATTTTCGGATTATACTCTACTCGAAAACACACAAAAAAAAAAAAAATTATGTTTTCGGTCCATTTCATCCCAAAATTTTAATCTGATCATCACCGAAAATTGTAGGCGTTGTTCTTGACCATAACTGGAACTTCATGAAAAATTTCAAAGCCATCAGCGCGATATTTCTCCCTCTAATGTGGTAATGGGTTACTAAATAATATCTGAATACGTAAGCACCTGTAAATATTTGACTGTAACTCCCACATCTGAGTAGATACATCACTATATTTGGTATCAATTTAAACGCCAACCACTCCTCTTGGATATGCTATCAACTCCTGGGGTCTACATCCTCCAGGAGTAAATATATATGCCATAGAATACAAATTTTGTCATTTTTCACACAAAAGTCAGGGTCCATTTGACTTGCTAAATATTGACCGATCTTTATCAAAACTTGCATGCTTATTCTCTGGCCCAATCCCCTTCTCCATGCAAAAATTCGCGGTGTTTGGGCCATAATTGCGGCCTCTGGAGCGACCAGAAAAACCGACAAAAATTTAGTATTTGGTCCATTTCATCCCCTAAATATCAACTGATCTTTTCCAAAAACAATAGGGGTCTTCATTGGCCAGAACCCATCCTACATGCAAAATTTCGTGAAGATTGGTCCATAACTGTGGCCTGTATCGTGTTTACAAATTATAATGGACAGACGGACGGACGGACGGACGGACGGACGGACGGACACACATGTCTAGATCGACTCAGCTAGTCGAGATATGACGATCGGTATACTTAAAGGTGGGTCTAGGACCAATATTTCGCGGCGTTACAAACTTTTGGGGCTGCACAAAGCTATAATACCCTGACAACATAGTTGTGTAGGGTATAAAAATGAATTGCTGTTCGTTAGTCTCGCTAAAACTCGAGAACGGCTGAACGGATTTTTCTGATCTTAGTCTTGAAATGTTCGTGGAGCTTCAGGGAAGGTTTAAAAGGTGAGAAAAATTCGAAAACCGCGAAAAATTTGCAAAAAAATATTATGAAAAAAAATATTTTTAAAACAAATATTCATTTGTCAAATATTGAAAATTTTCAAAATATTTTTTTTTTATTCAATTGACATTGTAATGAAACTTTTTTTCTGAGAATGCAAAACAATAATTGAGAAGTATACGCGATCATTGTATGTACACGTCTTCCATGAAATTCACGTACATTTTGGGATACATTCAAGGATGAAAATCTGAAGATTCAGAAAAGAGTTCTGATTCTAAGACACATGCCCTAGATTATTCTTCTTGAAAATAATAATAATAGGAACATAGGAACATGTTGTTATTGAAGTAACTAAAATGTACCATTATATGGTGGTTATATGCCTAATCGTTGGTCAATGTCTTTAATCGCATATGTGTGTCACAGAGAAAATTAAGTTCATATTGAAAGAGAACAACTATAACCAGTAAGGAAAGTAGTAAAGTCGGACTGGGCCGACTACATGATACCCTTCACCACTTTGGGCATACTATACATATGTATCCTAAAAGACGTCGCCTTTTCGAAGGAACATTGACACGAAATTGAACGAACTTAAATATGTGATCTTTATCTATATCTAAACCGACTAACATCAATCCCTACACAGACTACACATGTCATTCTGCTACCTATGCTAAAATTTGATTTAAAGCAAACTTGACACACGCTATTCGGTATGCTGCACTGTTTAAAATTTAATCTCAATCAAACACCCATTGATTGTTTGGTGTACAATAAACATGAATAAGTCGAAATTATATATGGAAGCTATGCTATATCTGAACCGATTTCAATTTCAGTACGTTGTGTCAATCGGCCTAGCTAGGGGTCTTTAGTGCACCATTAAAATCGGATGAAAATATATATAGAAGATGTTTGAAAAACTGATCCGATTTTCACGACTTTGTACACATCATTCTAGACGTAATTCAGTACGCTATACCCAAAATCGAAAGATATAGGGGGCTTTGGTGCAGCATTTACATAAAATGTGACGAAAATATATATGGGTGCTATATCTAAATCTGAACCGATTTTCATGAAACTTAGCACAGGCATTCTAGACTTAATTCAGTACGCTATTCGTGCAAATCAAATGATTTTCAATGTCTTTGGTCCACCATTTACTTAAAATCTAAATCTGAACCGATTTTTATGAAACTTAGTACACGTTATTCTAAACTTAATGTGATACGCTATGCCAAAATTCGTTCAAATCAAAAGATTTGCAAAGTTCGGGAAAATCTAATGATTTTCAGGGACTTTGGTGCACCATTTACCTAAAATCGGGCGAAACTATATATGGGAGCTATATCTAAATCTGAACCGATTTTCCCGAAATTTAGCACACATCATTGTCGACTTAATTCAGTACGCTATGTCAAAATTCGTGCAAATCTAATGATTTTCAGGGACTTTGGTGCCCAATATACCTAAAATCGGGCGAAACTATATATGGAGCTATATCTAAAGCTGAACCGATTTTCCCGAAATTTAGCACACATCACTGTAGACTTAATTCAGTATGCTATGCCAGAATTCGTGCAAATATAACGATTTTCAGGGTCTTTGGTGCACCATTTACCTAAAATCGGACGAAAATATATATGGGAGCTATATCTAAATCTGAACCGATTTTTTCCAATTTCAATAGGGTTCGTCCTTGGGCCAAACCAATGGGCTGTGCCAAATTTCATCCAATTCGGATCATAAATGCGACCTGTACTTTGCTCACAAAAATACATGGACGGACGGACGGACAGACAGACATGCATAGATCGACTCAGAAAGTGATTCTATGCATATTCTCAAAAGGAACTATGGGTCTATCTCGATTATTTTTGCCTGTTACAAACATATGCACAAAGACATAATATCCTGTACCACAGTGTGGTGAAGGGTATAAAAAGCATTTGTTATAACAAAGAGTCTCATGATGTTACCTCAATATGTCAACTACCGATATATTTAATACCATGAAAAATCGTTGTTAAGATCGAACTTTTTTACTTCTTAATATGTAGATTCTTTAAATCGGCCGGGACATTTATATGGGGACTATGTTACACAGTACGTGTAGTAGATTGGAAGACGGGGGGTAAGAACTTCAACATACTGAAAATTAAACGGGAAATATGTATGGCGCCTTTTTATTACATTAAGCCAAATCCATGATCCATCCATTCCGTCAAATTCTTTACAAAACCGAAAATGGCGCGGGACCCGTTTGTAGGAGCTATACAAAATTTGGTCCTGAATAGAAATGTTTCCGCAAATGTGTTTTACCCTTTCAATATCACGGAATGATATATGATATGAATGACATACGATACTACAATGGGTATGGATATATACTAATACCACATGAGAAAATACTGAACAATAAGAGTATATCATTATATGGGGCTACCCGGACCAATTTGCGCCAATATTGATAATTTTTTGTAAACAGGTTTTCTTCATCCAACATAAAACATTATAGCACTTCGGCTGAAGCACTCCCTAAATGGGGATATCCCGCCGTTAAATGGGGATATCCGAATACTTCAGTCAATATGGAAAATTCTAATTAGGGAGAATTTCTGCCCAATAAGTATCCCTAATATTAGGTTTGGGAAAAAGAAATCCATTAGACCGGTGGAACGATCGAATTTTACAGGTATGTTATAACATCGTCCAGGAGCTAAAAATTAAACCATTCACACAAAGCTGGATTCAAAAAGAAGCTCAATGTTTGGGTGCCTCACCAATTAACAGAAAAAATGGAATGGATCGAATTTCCATCTGCGAAGCCTTGACCAGACGGAATGAGATACTCTAATTTTTATAAACGGATGGTGACTGGAAATGAGAAATGGATCACATACGATAACCCTATGCAAAAACGATTGTGGTCAAAGAGCGGTGAAGCACCTCAAACGGGGACCAAACCAGGACTAACGACCAGGAAGGTTCGGCTATGCATTTGGTGGGACTGGAAGGGGATTGTTTATTATGAGTTGCTTTCATATGGCCAAACGCTAAATTCTGATCTCCACTGCCAACAACTGTACCGTTTCAAGATAGCAATTGACCAGAATTGGCCAACAGGGGAGTTGTCGTGTTTCACCAGGACAACGCTAAGCCATCTTATGAGTAATACAAATGTATGTGCAAATATAAAATTTATATCTTAAATCGTGGAGGGAGCAAGAAAACTCACTCATAAACATCAAATTCAGTTTTGTAATGTTACCCTATGTGTGCTCTGATAAATACCAAGATGTTACAAAAATATATACAAATCGCCTTATGATGGAGGGTATAAAAACAACCTAAAATGCCGAAAATTATACATCAACAATATTGTTAGGCAAGACAACGTTTGCCGGGCCCGCTAGTTTTATAATAAAAACCAGTGAGCGGAGCAGTATAGTCGGACGGGGCCGACCATACGATACCCTACACAACTACCACGAACTCTAACTTTCTGAGGATGTTTATTCTGAGTCTGAGTAGTATTTCGTGATATTTGCCCCCTGTTGTCCGATTAGAGGTCAACAACACCTCTTTCTTACTTTTTTCGAATATTCAGTACAGTCCTTCTAATTACTTGTCCAGATTACCTTCACGGTGGGTTGTGTTGTGATTTTCGGATTATACTCTACTCGAAAACACACAAAACCAGTGAGCGGAGCAGTATAGTCGGACGGGGCCGACCATACGATACCCTACACAACTACCACGAACTCTAACTTTCTGAGGATGTTTATTCCGAGTCTGAGTAATATTTCGTGATATTTGCCCCCTCTTGTCCGATTAGAGGTTAACAACACCTCTTCCTTACTATTTTCGAATATTCAGTACAGTCCTTCTAATTACTTGTCCAGATTACCTTCACGGTGGGTTGTGTTGTGATTTTTGGATTATACTCTACTCGAAAACACACAAAAAATTATATTCTCCGTCCATTTCATCCCAAAATTTTAATCTGATCATCACCGAAAATTATAGGCGTTGTTCTTGACCATAACTGGAACCTCATGAACAATTTCAAAGCCATCAGCGCGATATTTCTCCCTCTAATGTGGTAATGGGTTACTAAATAATATCTGAATACGTAAGCACCTGTAAATATTTGACTGTAACTCCCACATCTGAGTAGATACATCACTATATTTGGTATCAATTTAAAGGCCAACCACTCCTCTTGGATATGCTATCAACTCCTGGGGTCTACATCCTCCAGGAGTAAATATATATGCCATAGAATACAAATTTTGTCATTTTTCACACAAAAGTCAGGGTCCATTTGACCCGCTAAATATAGACCGATCTTTATCAAAACATGCATGCTTATTCTCTGGCCCCATCCCCTTCTCCATGCAAAAATTCGCGGTGTTTGGGCCATAATTGCGGCCTCTGGAGCGACCAGAAAAACCGACAAAAATTTAGTATTTGGTCCATTTCATCCCCTAAATATTAACCGATCTTTTCCAAAAACAATAGGGGTCTTCATTGGCCAGAACCCATCCTACATGCAAAATTTCGTGAAGATTGGTCCATAACTGTGGCCTGTATCGTGTTTACAAATTATAATGGACAGACGGACGGACGGACGGACGGACGGACACACATGTCTAGATCGACTCAGCTAGTTGAGATATGACGATCGGTATACTTAAAGGTGGGTCTAGGACCAATATTTCGCGGCGTTACAAACATTTGGGGCTGCACAAAGCTATAATACCCTGACAACATAGTTGTGTAGGGTATAAAAATATGTTTTCGGACCATTTCATCCCAAAATTTTAATCTGATCATCACCGAAAATTGTAGGCGTTGTTCTTGACCATAACTGGAACTTCATGAAAAATGTCAAAGCCATCAGCGCGATATTTCTCCCTCTAATGTGGTAATGGGTTACTAAGTAATATCTGAAAACGTAAGCACCTGTAAATATTTGACTGTAACTCCCACATCTGAGTAGATACATCACTATATTTGGTATCAATTTAAAGGCCAACCACTCCTCTTGGATATGCTATCAACTCCTGGGGTCTACATCCTTCAGGAGTAAATATATATGCCATAGAATACAAATTTTGTCATTTTTCACACAAAAGTCAGGGCCCATTTGACCCGCTAAATATTGACCGATCTTTATCAAAACATGCATGCTTATTCTCTGGCCCGATCCCCTTCTCCATGCAAAATTTCGCGGTGTTTGGGCCATAATTGCGGCCTCTGGAGCGACCAGAAAAACCGACAAAAATTTAGTATTTGGTCCATTTCATCCCCTAAATATTAACCGATCTTTTCCAAAAACAATAGGGGTCTTCATTGGCCAGAACCCATCCTACATGCAAAATTTCGTGAAGATTGGTCCATAACTGTGGCCTGTATCGTGTTTACAAATTATAATGGACAGACGGACGGACGGACGGACGGACGGACGACGGACACACATGTCTAGATCGACTCAGCTAGTCGAGATATGACGATCGGTATACTTAAAGGTGGGTCTAGGACCAATATTTCGCGGCGTTACAAACATTTGGGGCTGCACAAAGCTGTAATACCCTGACAACATAGTTGTGTAGGGTATAATAAATGGTTGTGTAGGCTTCACATATCTTGAAGGGCTGAACAATGTTTGTGCTTGGAATTATAATTATACCCTACACAACTATGTTGTCAGGGTATTATAGCTTTGTGCAGCCCCAAATGTTTGTAACGCCGCGAAATATTGGTCCTAGACCCACCTTTAAGTATACCGATCGTCATATCTCGACTAGCTGAGTCGATCTAGACATGTGTGTCCGTCCGTCCGTCCGTCCGTCCGTCCGTCTGTCCATTATAATTTGTAAACACGATACAGGCCACACCGCGAAATTTTGCATGGAGAAGGGGATCGGGCCAGAGAATAAGCATGCATGTTTTGATAAAGATCGGTCAATATTTAGCGGGTCAAATGGGCCCTGACTTTTGTGTGAAAAATGACAAAATTTGTATTCTATGGCATATATATTTACTCCTGAAGGATGTAGACCCCAGGAGTTGATAGCATATCCAAGAGGAGTGGTTGGCCTTTAAATTGATACCAAATATAGTGATGTATCTACTCAGATGTGGGAGTTACAGTCAAATATTTACAGGTGCTTACGTTTTCAGATATTATTTAGTAACCCATTACCACATTAGAGGGAGAAATATCGCGCTGATGGCTTTGACATTTTTCATGAAGTTCCAGTTATGGTCAAGAACAACGCCTACAATTTTCGGTGATGATCAGATTAAAATTTTGGGATGAAATGGTCCGAAAACATATTTTTATACCCTACACAACTATGTTGTCAGGGTATTATAGCTTTGTGCAGCCCCAAAAGTTTGTAACGCCGCGAAATATTGGTCCTAGACCCACCTTTAAGTATACCGATCGTCATATCTCGACTAGCTGAGTCGATCTAGACATGTGTGTGTCCGTCCGTCCGTCCGTCCGTCCGTCCGTCTGTCCATTATAATTTGTAAACACGATACAGGCCACAGTTATGGACCAATCTTCACGAAATTTTGCATGTAGGATGGGTTCTGGCCAATGAAGACCCCTATTGTTTTTGGGAAAGATCGGTTAATATTTAGGGGATGAAATGGACCAAATACTAAATTTTTGTCGGTTATTCTGGTCGCTCCACAGGCCGCAATAATGGCCCGAACATCGTGAAATTTTGCATGGAGAAGGGGGTCGGGCCAAAGAATAAGCATGCCTGTTTTGATAAAGATCGGTCAATATTTAGCGGGTCAAATGGACCCTGACTTTTGTGTGAAAAATGACAAAATTTTTATTCTATAGCATATATATTTACCACTGAAGGACATAGACCCGGGAAGTTGATATTATATCCAAGAGGAGTGGTTGACCTTTAAATTAAGACCAATTATATTATTGTATGTGCTCGGATGTGAGAGTTACACCTAAATATTTACAAGTATCTCCGTATTCGTATATTATTTAGTAACCCATTATCACTCTAGAGAGCGGAACTATATCGCTGATCGCTTTGAAATGTTCCATGAGGTTCCGGGTATGGTCAAGGACAACGCCTCTAAATTTCGGTGATGATCAGATAATAATTTTGGAATGAAGTGCACCGAAAACTTAATTTTTATACCCTACACAACTATGTTGTCAGGGTATTATAGCTTTGTGCAGCCCCAAATGTTTGTAACGCCGCGAAATATTGGTCCTAGACCCACCTTTAAGTATACCGATCGTCATATCTCGACTAGCTGAGTCGATCTACACATGTGTGTCCGTCCGTCCGTCCGTCTGTCCATTATAATTTGTAAACACGATACAGGCCACAGTTATGGACCAATCTTCACGAACTTTTGCATGTAGGATGGGTTCTGGCCAATGAAGACCCCTATTGTTTTTGGGAAAGATCGGTTAATATTTAGGGGATGAAATGGACCAAATACTAAATTTTTGTCGGTTTTTCTGGTCGCTCCAGAGGCCGCAATAATGGCTCAAACATCTTGAAATTTTGCATGGAGAAGGGGATCAGGCCAAAGAATAAGCATGCATGTTTTGATAAAGATCGGTCAATATTTAGCGGGTCAAATGGACCCTGACTTTTGTGTGAAAAATTACAAAATTTGTATTCTATAGCGTATATATTTGTCCCTGATGGACATAGACCCGAGAAGTTGATTTTATATCCAAGAGGAGTGGTTGACCTTTAAATTAATACCAATTATATAGTTGTATGTGCTCGGATGTGGGAGTTACACCCAAATATTTACAGGTATCTCCGTATACGTATATTATTGAGTAAACCATTACCATACTGGAGGGCGGAAATATAGCGCTGATCGCTTTGAAATGTACCATGAGGTCAAGGACAACGCCTATAATTTTCGATGATGATCAGATAATAATTATACCCTACACAACTATGTTGTCAGGGTATTATAGCTTTGTGCAGCCCCAAATGTTTGTAACGCCGCGAAATATTGGTCCTAGACCCACCTTTAAGTATACCGATCGTCATATCTCGACTAGCTGAGTCGATCTAGACATGTGTGTCTGTCCGTCCGTCCGTCCGTCCGTCCGTCTGTCCATTATAATTTGTAAACACGATACAGGCCACAGTTATGGACCAATCTTCACGAAATTTTGCATGTAGGATGGGTTCTGGCCAATGAAGACCCCTATTGTTTTTGGAAAAGATCGGTTAATATTTAGGGGATGAAATGGACCAAATACTAAATTTTTGTCGGTTTTTCTGGTCGCTCCAGAGGCCGCAATTATGGCCCAAACACCGCGAAATTTTGCATGGAGAAGGGGATCGGGCCAGAGAATAAGCATGCATGTTTTGATAAAGATCGGTCAATATTTAGCGGGTCAAATGGGCCCTGACTTTTGTGTGAAAAATGACAAAATTTGTATTCTATGGCATATATATTTACTCCTGAAGGATGTAGACCCCAGGAGTTGATAGCATATCCAAGAGGAGTGGTTGGCCTTTAAATTGATACCAAATATAGTGATGTATCTACTCAGATGTGGGAGTTACAGTCAAATATTTACAGGTGCTTACGTTTTCAGATATTATTTAGTAACCCATTACCACATTAGAGGGAGAAATATCGCGCTGATGGCTTTGACATTTTTCATGAAGTTCCAGTTATGGTCAAGAACAACGCCTACAATTTTCGGTGATGATCAGATTAAAATTTTGGGATGAAATGGTCCGAAAACATATTTTTAT
>NW_026874684.1:0-16902 GCF_032173495.1 Musca vetustissima
CTGGATTAGCCAAATTAAAATTTCTGAGTTGAGGAATTCATAGAAAATTTGTATACATTTAGTAGAATATCCAATGTAAAAAATGTATGTGTATACAATTATGTATAAAGGTTCATTGCTACGCACTCTGAGTCCACAATATAACAAATATAAAAATATACATGTAAAGATTCTTAAAAAAAATGAAAAATTCTTAGTAGGAAGATTTGACACTAAATGAGATCTCAAAATATCAAATTATTGAAAATTCGGCTACAAAAAGTTCCCAAAATCCCTAAGGTATAGGATTGGATACTTCAGCCAATATAAATATTTTTTTGGTAGGGAATTTTTCTACCCATGAAAACCTATACCAATAAAAGGGTCAAGTGACTGATTTAACGATGACTGACTAATTTGACATACATAGACGAAACGGCTGAATCTGGAATCTTGAAATTTAGGGTGAGTCACTCTTAGTCCAAAGGTGTCAGATAAGGCTTCGTTTTTTGAATTTCGTACTAGAAATGTGCTAAATATGGTATCGCTTGTATTTGGCGAGCTAGAATTCTTAAAGATGGCGTATAGAACAAAGTTTTTTTTTAATTCGAACTAAAAATATTCGAAATGTTCTAAATTTGTTACAATATCATAGCATGTGAACGGATAGAGCAAAAAACTTGGAATGCGAATCAATGTTGAGAAATAGTGTTGATACAAAGAGCTGGTTTTGTAAGTGCATACTCATGTATGCGAAAAGTACAAACCGTATACGAAATGTACGAAATGGTACTATAACTGCTATCTAGATTTGGATGAACCGATAGACCTGGAAAAATGAAAATAAGATTACTCTTTGAGTGTAGGATTGGTATATGGATGTAGTTTTGGAAAATTTAGAAGAATTGAGTTATTTAGAAAGCAAACTCTTACTTATGTGTACTAAATGGTACTAAATTTGATACTATATTGATTTAGGTGATCCGTTAGATCCCGTGGAATAAGAAATTTGAATTTGGGAATTAAAATGACTGTGTGGTGTAGGGTTAGGGTGTGAATGTAGCTTTGAAAATGCTCATTTATGTGTACTAAAAAGTACTAAATTTGGTACAATCTTACACTACGGAATTAGCATCACTTTGGGGGGTGTAGGATTGGAGAATGTAGGAAGTTTTGGAAATTTCTACTAAATTTGGTACAATTTGAATTTTCAATGAACCTGAACTTCAGAGTTAGGAACACTTTGGGGTGTAGGATTGGAGTATGTAGGAAGTTTTGGATTTTTTCTTGTAATAAATATGGTACAATTTGAATTTTCGGTGAGTCGATACAAGTGGAATTCTGAAACTTGGAATAAAATTACTTTTGGGCTGTACGATTGTGGTATGTAGAATGTTTTGGAAATTCGTACTTATGTGTGCTAAATGGTATCAAATTTGGTACAATTTGGATTTGGGTGAACCGTTCTGTATTGGAACCTCAGCATCCTGTGTCCCGTGCAAAAACAAGGAGACAAGACGATATGTGTCAACTATAGAGAAATAAGTCGTCTTCCTATCGCATATAAAGTTCTATCAAACGTGATGTGTGATCCACTGAAGCCAATGGTCAATGCTTGGTCATGTTGTGAGAATGGATGCGGATGGCCCAGCTCAAAATACATATAAAATCGAGCCAATTAGTGGATCACGTAGAAGGGGAAGGTCACGTATTCGATGGAAAGATCAAGTGGAATACAACATCTCGGAACATGGCCTTTCAAATTGGATGAGATGCGCACAAGATCGACGGGCTTGGAAATCTTTTTTTCACTTCGGCTTTTGGAATAACCTTTATGTCACATGCCAGTTAAGTAAGTAAGTAGAAAAACATTTTGGTGAGAATTTTCCAGAAAAAAAACGTTATTCGTGATGGAATTCAAGCGTGATAGTGTAATTTCTTTATATTTGGCTGGAAAACCACAAGTGGCTATCGTTAAATGTGAATAAATCTTTTGTGTCTCGTACCATCGCTCGTTACAAATCGTGATATTGGTAGCGTAGCCCGACGTCAAGGATGTGGGCGGAAGAAAACACCAACATCAGCAGAAATGGTTCGACTTGATCGAAACCCGCGTCGCAGTGACCGTAAAATGGCTCGTGAGCTGAACATATCGCAATATTCCATTCGGCAAATATTGAAATATGAGCTCGGAATAAGGCCATTGAAATTCCAAAAAGTTCAAGAACTTACACCGCAACAGAGAGAAACTAGACTAAAAAAAGCTGAAGAGTTGCATCGCTTGGCCGAATGTTCTGAACTGCCGAATTTGGTTTTCTCCGATGAGAAATCATTCGCTGTCCAGCAGTTTGTAAACAAACAAAATTATGATCAGCACGCGCCAACCAAGAATGGTTACAAAATGAGGTTCCTCGCTTCATTTGCAGCGCACAATGGCCACCAAAATCTCCGGATGCCAATCCGTTGGACTATTGTGTCTGGAGTATTGTGGAAAGCAAGGTTTGCACTAAAAAATACCAACGTGTCGATCACCTCAAGCAAGCGCTTCGCCGGGAATGGGCCAAAACATTCGGGCAGCGTGTGACGGTTTTATAGGCCGTTTGAAGGCCAAATAGCATAATTTGATGCTATTTCCGACATTTTTACTTTCATTCAATAAAATTAAAAAAAAAAAAAAAAATAGAAATGTAAATATTATGGCGTTTGACTTTGATGCAGTTTTTATCCCACCCTATACAGGCTAGCTGAAATTAGCCAAGTTTGGTTAGTCCGGATGGTCCGTTCGCATTATATTACAATATTAATTGTCATCAAAGTTTTGACCGTTTTGTGTGGTAGATACTAGTAGGAGTGGACCGATAAGTCCCATCTTACAACATTGTACAGGCATGTATAAAATATTAGGTAGAACAAAGTTTGGTTCAAATAGGTTTATCACCTAAGTGTGGACCAATATCCTCCCTCTTCGACCTTGATTTATGTTTATAGGAAATATAACGTTATGCAAAGTTTGGACGAAATCGGTTACTTCCTTTTAAGGTTATCGTGGGCACCAGCCCGGCAGACGGACGGACATTTGTAAGTCGACTCAAAATTGTCTGTAAACGAATTGGTCCAAGGAAACATAGGGTTTAGAACCAATTATTCAATGAGACAAATTTTTGCATAGTTGCACATTTAGCAAAGTGTATATGGGCAATATTGCCAATTTTTTAACATAGCTGAAACCGAGGTTCGCCCCTTTATAACTCGGGAATTACTTAATTATATAGAAAAAAGCTGAATAGTTTTAGGTACATTGATCTTTGTTGCAAACTTTTCATAATATTGACCTCCAGACTTCATTTAGGTGGTTGCTGTGCCAACAAAAATGTAAAAAAAAATGTGTAAAAACAGGTTGAGGCGAACCAGTTTTTTTATGTTCTCTATCGATTTGTGACTAACCGGCTCAGTTCACGGTCTTCGTGCCAAAGTAAAACTAGAAGAAAATATTTTAACTGCGTCTACCTTTAAATGATGCTGCACACGGAAATCAGATGCGCGTTAAAGGCGGAAATTATTCGCGTTTTACGAGTTTTTGGGTACTTCAATGCAACATGTAGTACATGTTAGCCGTCAAATGAAATTTCGCAAAATATACATTGGTTGGAACATAAACTTCGGTACTTCCTGGAAACCGCGATTTAGACGCAATTTAAAATGTAAATTTCATAATATAGTTTTATTTTAAGATTTATTCCCATTTATAGAATCCCAAGATTTATCGAAATGGTCTTTCTCTAATCCGCAAGGTGTATACATATACACAAGAAGTGATTATTTTTATATATGCCAATTTTTCGATGAAATTCGGGTAAAATGGAAGAATAACCCTAACATCTTTATCTGAAATTTCTTGTATAGAATTAAAAAATAAATATGATGACATTTTTTTCGAACCAAAAACAAATAAATATTGTTTTGTTGTCGCTGTAATTATACTGAGAGATAATTGATATTAAAATATTGGGAACATACAAACAAGTGAGCCTATACCGATAATTCTACAAACCGGTTTATGTATTCAAGCCTCTGGGCCTCAGCATTTAGTGTCAGGCTGCGCGTAGCGCCCTAAGGCTGCTTGAGCAAAAACTCTGGCGGAACTGTACCTTTGGGCATAGTAGTGTTCTGAATGAACCAATGGACCATTATTCCTAGTAGAGACGACTGGAAACGAAGTAACCCTCCTCTGGACGGTCTGGCTTTCTATACAGACGGATCCAAGATGGAAGAAGGTACTGGGGCAGGCGTCTACTGTGAAAGGTTAGGCCTTGAGTTAACCTACAAGCTGGATAGCAACTGTAGTGTTTACAAGCTGAAATCTTCGCGATCTGGAAGGCAGCGGAATTTATAAAAAGTCTGTATGCTGAGGTCGTTGAACCGGTGACTACCTTTGTGGATAGTCAAGCGGCTCTTAAAGCCATCAAATCTTGTCACATCAAATCCGAAGCCGTCCTCAAATGTAGAGCAGCTGTGGAAGAACTTAACCATAGCTGTCGGTTGTGTTGGGTACCAGGACATTGTGACATCTTGGGTAATGAAAGAGCGGACGAACTAGCTAGACGAGGATCTCAATCCACCGATCTAGGATCTGATGACTCAATCAAACCACCCATATGTATTTTCTATAGGAATTTTGAGGCATTCTTTGACGAAATAGCCTGTGAACTTTGGCACAACGAACCTAGGTGCAACGTGTCAAGATCCATTTGGTCAACTCTGTCTACCAAAAGAACGCACTCACTATTGAACCTGAGCAAAGCTGAAATTAGAGTGATGACGGGAATCATCACTGGTCGCTGCAACATCAGGGCTTTTACTAGTAAATGGGATCTTGATGCAATTGATTACTGTAGACTCTGTGTTGACGAGGAGGAGACGGAGACAATTGAGAATCTTTGCCCAGCCCTGGCTTACAGGCGACACAGACTAATGGGTGCTCACTTTCTACCGAGTCTCAGCTTCTTCTCAACAACCGAACCTGCTCTAATCTACAGCATAATTAGAAACATAAAGTGGTTAGGAGCACACAACCTTGACACGTAACACTTTTTCTGTCTGACTCATAGGGCCATCAACCTTCATTCTTCATTCCTTTAATTTACTAATCTTCTCTCTCCTACAGATCTGTCTTTGGTCTCTTCTCTTCACTGTATCTCTTTTTGCGGATGATCCCAACGGACCTAACCGGTCTCAGAGTGTTGCATTCACACATGTGACTGCACATCCCCAAACATAACCTAACCTAGCCGGTTTATTTAAACCATTGTGTACACCATATACAAATTTTAGCAATTTTTAATGAAACCCCCAAAGCGTGGACTGATACTAATAATATAGCGATTATTTGGGGTTATAATTATATGAGGACTATTCCTAAATAATGACCGACAAATGTCAATATCGAACCCAATATGGAGGTATAATTATATAAGGGGGATGCCTAAATGCTGGCCGATATATTTCATTATCGTCAGGTTCGAGTTTTTTATCACGATTTCCTTAGAAAGCGGAATGATTAGAACCGATGGCTAAAACGTCTTAGAATTCCAAACTGACTATTTCGCCTATATGGGGATAACCCATACACACGGAACTATTTTAATATATATTAGAACTACCCCTAAAAGGGGGGCGAATACTAATAATAATTGTTGGTAAGAAGATTAGTTATCATATGCGACTACAAGATACCAAATTACAACGAATTCGGTTGAAAAACGCGCTCAAGAACCCCAAAATACCGAAAATTGTGGGTGCCAAACCAATAATAACCCATTGTACCAAATTTCAGCGAATTCGGTTTAAAAATGCGCTTAAAAATACCCCCAAAATGTCGTAAATTGGGGTTGTCGTTATATGAGGGCTACCAGAAAAAGTGGAGCGATATTTGTAATTTGTAGTGGAGACATTTGGTATCCAAAAAACCCCAATGTACCAACTTTCAGAGAATTCGGTTGAAAAAACGCCCTCAAGAACCCCAAAATACCGAAAATTGGGGGTGCCCTTTACATGGGGGCTACCCGAACAAATGGACCTTTAATTATAATTTTTAGTGGGGAAATTTGGTACCCAATAAAAACCAATTGTACTAAATTTGTGCAAAATTTCAGCACCTTATCTCAATTCCTTCATAAGATAACGTGATTACAACAGACGGACGGACGGACATGGCTAGATCGTCTTAGAATTTTACACTGATCATATATATATATATATATATACTTTAAAGGATCGGAAATGAATATTTCGATGAGTTACAAACGGAATGACAAAGTTAATATACCCTTCATACTATGGTGGAGGGTATAAAAAGCAGATTTTTTGAAAATGGAATATTAAAAAATTGGCAATACAGTAGACCACGGATATAAGAACATCCAAAAAAATCGAGAAATTTGTTCTTATAAGCGGGTTTTTCGTATGTTAAGTCCGCACTATAGGGACTTGGGTGGTTGGCAGGTACAGTGCAATGCGATTCTCCCGATAGAGGCAGTACGCCCAATACGTACTCGTGAGCAAATATAGAAATAGAAAATAAAACACGATATTTATTATTAAAAGGTTCGACCAATGCCGATATTTATTGTTGGTAAACGATATTACCTTTAGCACAACGATATGTGCGCTGCTTAGAATTTAAGCCTAGGTGTTCACAACAATATGTGTGGCCAGTAGAAAGGTTACAACGAAAGTTATCAAGTAATAACAATGTTGTTGACATATAGATGCCTTAAGGTGGCGCAAACTCAAAAATGTAAACAAAGGCCGTTGAAATCTGTCAGTCTCATACTATTACAAGGATGTAATAAAGAGGAGTGAACAGATTTCAACGGCTATTGCCTTTCAAATCAAAGGCTAACTATTTAACTATTTTAAATAGCGATTCTTGCTTAAACATTTGCCGCCTCCCTTGAAACATCCATATGTTTTAACAAATACAATAAATTATAAATAACGGCATAGTGCATGGTGAGCAAAACCTTTTACATTTTTTCAATATATTTTTTCTTCATTCTTTTTTTTATTTTTTTCAAATAACAATCTTACATGCTAACGAAAGGGCCATTAGCGACCCCGCGATTACATAGATCATGAAGGATCTATTGTACGAAAGGGCCATTAGGGACCCCGCGGTTGTGTGAGGCCAGAAAGGACCTGTGGTACGAAAGGGCCATTAGGGACCCCGCGAAACGATAGAGCCATAAAGGACCCCGCGAAACGAAAGAGTCATTAGGGACCCCGCGAAACGAAAGGGCCATTAGGGACCCCGCGATATGTGAGCCAAATTGTGTTATGTTTGTTGAGGGCCGCCTTACAACGATTTCGTACGATTTACAAAAACAATTTATGTTATAGGACCAGTAATTATCCAGCCAAATTTAGTATTTTGAGCGAGCAGCGATCCAGACGAAAGTCGAAAACTATGATTTTTTACGATTTGTGGATATAAGTCTGCTCCTATCAAAATATCTACTGGACGAGATTCAAGGAAATCGGGATCTGCCAAAACTATATTTGACAAATCCGATTTAAGATCCGAAGTAATCGAAATGGATGGAAGATTTCCCGATATGGAATCTACTACCAATGCTGACGTTTCCAAACTGTGAGACTTATAAGAACGACTGCTAAGTTTCAACGAGCACATTTTTCGACATGAAGTAGCGACAGTACAATTTACTCCACGAATTGTCGAAATTGTGGATTTGACCGGTAGGTGTAATTTCTTCTGAAGTCGTTTGGAAATTAAAGACGACTCAGAAGCCGGATCTATTAGCGCTCGAGCAGGATAACAAGCACCATGGTTAACAATATTGACCCTGGCTGTCCCCAATTGAACTGCTTTGTTCTGCGTGGTGTGAAAGGTCTGTCGAATAGCAGTGCCGACCGATGCGGGTGGATTAATCACAGTGGAACAAGGCGAACGATTATTATTAACATTCAAATTGCGTGGTCGAAAAGGTGGTGCCGAAGACGATAAATTAGAATTTATAGGAGTCACCATCTGACTCGGAGTGCTCACTATAGAGCTATCTCTGTGCAATAGAGTATGATGTCTCTGATTGCACTTTCGACAAGTACGACTATTACAATTTTTGACTTCGTGTACCCTACGAAAACAATTAACACACAAACGATGCTTTTTTACTAATTTAAATCTATCGGCAGGTGTACAATTTAAAAACCGATAGCAATAATATAGTGTATGTTGCTCTGAACAAAGAACGCAACAAGAATCAGAGGACGAACGAGGAGTAGAAGTTGCACATGGAGATGAAAATGAACTTGTTCTTTTCTTCGATTTTGACACAGTGTTAACATTTCTCATTTCATGCAAACACAGAAGAGTACGAATTCTCTCTGTCAAGAATGCATCTAAGTCTTTCCAAGATGAAAGAGACGATTTGGATTTAACACTTTGCTCCCATAAAGCGTGTGTCAATTTAGGCAATTTTTGTAAACAAATGAATACCACAATCGGATCCCAATTATCCGTAGGTATGTCATAGATTGCCATTGCGGAAAGACAACTATTAATTCCGCGTTGAAGTGACTTATGTCCTGAACTACTTTCCTGCTCCAGCACAGGAAGTGCGAATAAAGACTTTAAATGGCTATGTACAATCAAACGTGGATTATCATAAGTGGAATTCAAGGCATTCCACGCAGGTTCAAAACTCCGATGAGTCAAAGGAAATTTCGAGATGATTTCTCGAGCCTCACCACTAGTTTTACTCACCAGATGACATAGACGCTCAATGTCTGTCAATCGGGAGTTATTAATATATACCCCACTAAACAAATCTCTGAATGTGGGCCAATTAAGAATATCTCCACTGAAAATGTCGATATTGCAGGGAGGAATCGCAAGATTATGAATGTTATCTACATTTGGAGGATCTACGACAAAGCTTTGGCCTATGCTAGTATTCCCAATATTCAAAATTGTGGAGCTAGATGCCTGTGTTCCCACATCACGAGAAGTGTGGGACGACGAGCTCACGTTTTTAACGGTGGCATCAACTGAGAGAGTTCCCGGAAGAATATTATCGGGATGCTCCGTTACTGATAATTTATTTGAAATCCGAAATTTAGACAACAATTTATTCATAATTGATACGCACAGCATGTATTCCTTATACGAAACCTCATATTTACTATATACACTATCAAGATCTTCAGGATTTTCAATGTGGGATAGACAATTATTAAAAGTTTCCTCGACCGATTTCCACAATTTTTTAATTTCCTCACTCCTAACTTCAAGATCATAAATATCTAATTCGTCTTCCTTCAATGCACCGAAGTGTGCAGCGAATCTCACAATAGAGGTGGAAGCACGGATAAATAAATTCATAGGAGTGAAAGCCATTTTATCAAATTAACAAAAAATATTAAGATCAGAGAGGCCAGTGGAGAATAAAAGACAAAAGAAATGTCGAAATCAAATGAAATTTACACAAAAACGATAAAAACTTTCAAAAAGTTCAATAATAATTAAAAAAAATATGTCAAATGCAAATTAACAACAAACAAAAGTTAAATGTAGCGAAATTAACAAACTTAAAAGAAAAAATTCCAACAAAATACAGCAAATAGAATATTTCTCCTTAAAACGGGTCGGAAAAAATAGGAAAGTGCAACTGTAGCTCAAAATCCCACAAGCAAACTACCAATTGTAGCAGATAATGATTGTAGCTTTTTTACAATAAAAATTGCTATAAAATGTGAATAAATTATTAAAATCACAAAAAAATCAATATGCAACTATATGCCAATGATACACCCTACACAATACAAAAGTCCAAACGACCGATTGTAGGGCATAAAAATATTCACAACTAATATTAAAAATCCAAAAATTAAATAATTTGCAACTATATGCACAATAAATAATAAAATTGCAATAAATTTTAAAAATTACAAATAAGCAACGATATGCTAAATATGCACCCTACACAATAGAAAAGTCCAAGTGACCGATTATAGGGTGCGCTGGATTTTAAAATGTCCAAAATTATGTAAATATTATTCCCTGACACAAATATTATATTTACTATAAAATATATTATATGTCACTGTCCTAATATACCAGCCGGGGACTGTGTATTAATACAGTGGCCGGAGACCGTGCAATAAAACGGACAAAACAGAAAAGGGAATATGCGAAAATGTAATATGTATGCTTACATGCGTATGTATATCTATTAGTGACTGGCTGACCAACTAGCCAGAACAACAAAGCGACCATGCTGGAGTATGTAACTATACGTACGTATGTAAATCAACAATTAGGCAGCCACGAATAGGCTGTAAATGTACGTATGTCACAGGAATATTTATGAATATATTTTTGTATATTATCGAAGGAGATGATATGCAAAACAAAACTATCAATAGGTATGTAATAAAATAGCAGTTCTTCAGCGAATTTTACGAAAACAAATTGAAGAACGTAAACGATCTTTTCTCTACGAATTAGAGAAGAAAGTAACCAAATGTAAAGAATAACTAATTATTACTTTTTGTTTTGTTCTTAATGTTCCCGTATGGCTGTCCGCGAATGGACTTTGACCGATTGTCAACAAACGAGGGAATCCGTGACGCGTTGTAATGACGGCCACACAAACAAACGAAACACTATTGTTTTATTGTAATTGCTCACTTGCACTATACGTACCAATAATTATTTTAATAATAATGCTGTGGACTGTGATAGCAGCAACCCAATGGTCTTATCCAAAAGAAGCCAATCCGTATCCGGCTCGAAGGACCAAATGTTAAGTCCGCACTATAGGGACTTGGGTGGTTGGCAGGTACAGTGCAATCGATTCTCCCGATAGAGTCAGTGCGCCCAATACGCACTCATGAGCAAAAATAAAAGATAATAAATAAAAACACAATAGTTTTATTAATAAAAGGTTTCGACCAATGCCGAGTATTTATTTATTGGTAACGATATTACCTTGATGTACAACTATATGTACGGTGGCTTACAATAAAGCCTTGGTGTTTCCAACAATATGTGTGGCCAGTTGAAAGATTACAACGAGAGTTATCAAGTAATAACAATGTTGTTGACATATAGATGCCTTAAGGTGGCGCAAACTCAAAAATGTAAACAAAGGCCGTTGAAATCTGTCAGTCTCATACTATTACAAGGATGTAATAAAGAGGAGTGAACAGATTTCAACGGCTATTGCCTTTCAAATCAAAGGCTAACTATTTAACTATTTTAAATATCGATTCTTGCTTAAACATCGTATATGAATGTATTTTATATAATAAACCGCATTCTTATATGGGTGTAACCTTTTCTTATGTCCGTGTTTTTCTTATATAAAACATCTTATATAAGAAAAACACGGACATAAAAGGTCTACTGTATTGCCATATATTTTCATACGCCATAAGACTGTGGGTATTCAAAAACCTCTCGTCATAATTCAAAAACTTGACCTACAGAAAATTTGTCCTTTAAGGTTCTCATGTACACAGTGTTTTATACAAAAGACGAATAATTCATTTTATTTAAATTAAAATTTCCCCCCCAAAAAATACCCTCAGATTCGCGAACCTGTAGCTAATTCCATTTATTTATTTCTTAGTCGTCTCTGTGGTGGGTTCAAATCAATGAAATGCTAATATGTGAGTGTGTATGGTTTTTACAGATGTGTAACTCATTTGTTTATCCTTTATTTTGATGTTTTTATTTTTTTGTATTTTATGAGCAACCATGTGTAGCTGCTGTCTGTCTGTCTCGTTGTTGTCATTGTTTTTCTCCATTAACACTTGCCTCCAAAGCATTTCAAAGGCATTACTTTGACGATGCTTTGAAAATGTTCGACGTCGTGAACAACTTAAATGACAAACCCTGTCTGTTTTTATGGCTACACGTTTGTTTTATTGTGGGTTCGTTCATGGCTACATCCCTCCGGCAAATGCGCATTTCCAAATACCCATTAAGCAGGATACGAGCATAAGGATTATTTACAGTACAGTGATTACAAATACGCTATGGTTTTTCTTTATTTGTATTTTTTTTTCTTTTTTTCGTCAAATTAGGTTTTTAAAGAATTTAACTTTCTTAAACATCGCGAAACATTAATGTGCCTGCTTAGCGAGCTTGTAATCAGATAATGTGAATTATATGTAAAAAAAGTTAAAAGTTAATTAGGTGTGTGTGTGTTTGAATGTATGTGTTTGTGTGTGTGTGAGCATAAAGTAAAAGCCATATCTGTCAAACATATAAAGTTAAAACAAATTTCACTCACCCTGAACATTTATTCAAGAAATAAGTTCTGTGTGTGTCACATTTATTATTGAAGTTATTTTTTGTTTGTTTCTTGTAATTTGCAACATGAGCTGAGATGATTGTCTTTTTTATATTTTAATTGGCTTTCCCCGTTTTCAGAAATTTTAATGTGTTGCAACATTTTTATCTGTCTCTGGTACCTTTAGATAATAACTAACAAGTAAAAACTAGTGAAAAAGCGTTAAGTTCGGCCGGGCCGAACTTTGGATACCCTCCACCACAGCTATGCTAACAGATACATGCAATGAAAATATAGGGAACATACCAAAAAGTGGGCATATACCGATAATTCTTCAAGTGGGCATATACCGATATGTAAACCATTATGTACACCAAATACAAACTTCAACAATTTTTAATAGGGATTTTTCCTAAAATCTGTAAGATCCAAGAAGTGGAATGATACTGATAACGCATGGTAGAGTATCAAATCCTCAAACTACTGTAATTTAGATTACAAAGTTATATGAGGCTACGACTAAAGGGGGACCAATATTGATTACATAGTTTAGGAAATAGTGAATATTTGGGGATGCCATTATATGAGGGCTATGCCTAAATAATGACCGGTATATGCCAATTTTGAACCCAATATTTTAATTGTTTATCTCAATTCTTTCCTTCATGTGGTATCACTATATTGAGGAGATGCCTAAATGTCTGCCGATATATTTCATTATCGTCATGTTTGAGTTTTTATGACAATATCTTTAGAAGGTAGAATGCTTACAACAAATGGCTAAATAGTCTTTGTAGGGTAAAAATTGACTACCTAACCGCAACACACGTAACAAATCAAATAACTATTTTAATATAAAACCAGTAAGGAAAGTAGTAAAGTCGGACTGGGCCGACTATATGATACCCTTCACCACTTTGGGTATATTCTACATATGCATCCGAAAAGACGTCGCCTTTTTGAAGAAATTTTGACATGAAATAGAACGAAATTAAAATGTGATTTTTATGTCTTTCTGGAACCAATGCTAAATTTCATTTCGTTTGGGCAAGTTTAGAGTCGTTTGCGCACAGTGGGACAGATTTGTGTAAATCGATTTAAAGCAAACTTGACACACGCTATTCGGTATGCTGCACTGTTTAAAATTTAATCTCAATAAATAAGTCGAAATTATATATAAAATTCTTCCAAATAGAATGTTTTTCAGAGACTTTGGAGCACCATTTACCTAAAATCGGGCGAAACTATATATGGAAGCTATATCTAAATCAGATCCGATTTTCACGAAACTTAGCACACGCTATATCTAAATCTGAAGTGATTTTCACGAAACGTAGCACACATCATTATAGACCTTATTCATTACGCTGTGCCAAAATTCGTGCAAATCAAAAGATTTCCAGGGACTTTAGTGGAAAATCGGGCGACACTATATATGGGAGCTATATGTAAATCTCAGCCGATTTTCACGAAACTTAGCACACATCATTCTAGGCTTAATTCAGTACGCTGTACCAAATTTCGTGCAAATCGAAAGCTATTTAGAGACTTTGGTGCACCATTTACCTTAAATCGGGCGAAACTATATATGGGAGCTATATCTAAATCTGAACCGATTTTCAGGAAACTTAACACACATCATTGTAGACCTAATTCAGTAGGCTATATCGAATTTCGTGCAAATCGAAAGATATATAGGGACATTGATGCACCATTTAACTTAAATCGGGCGAAACAATATATGGGAGCTGTATCTAAATCTGAACCGATTTTCGCGAAACTTAGCACAAGTCATTCTAGACCTAATTCAGTAGGCTATACCAAATTTCGTGCAAATCGAAAGATATATAGGGACTTTGGTACCCCATTTACCTTAAATCGGACGAAAATATATATGGGAGTTATATCTAAATCTGAACCCATTTTTCCCAATTTCAATAGGGTTCGTCCTTGGGCCAAACAAATGAGCTGTGCCAAATTTCATCCAATTCGGATCATAAATGCGACATGTACTTTGTTTACAATTTAACATGGACAGACGGACGGACGTGCATAAATCGACTCAGAAAGTGATTCTATGCATATTCTCAAAAGGAACCATGGGTCTATCTCGATTATTGTTGCCGGTTACAAACATATGCAGAAAGACATAATACCCTGTACCACAGTGTGGTGAAGGGTAGAAAAAGGGGGTTATATGGAGACTACCACTAAAAAGGGGTGAATATTAATAATTTTTGGTGGGGAGATTTGGTACCATATACGACTACAAAATACCAATTTTCAGCGAATTCGGTTAAAAACGCGCTCAAGAACCTCAAAATATCAAAATTTGGGGTACCTTTATATGGGGCCTACCCGAAAAAATGACCTATATTTATAATTTTTAGTGGGGAGATTTGCTACCCAATAAGAACTCAAATCACTAAATTACAGCCAATTCGGTGAAAAAATCCGGTCAAAACCCCCCAAACACTGCAAGTTGGGAGGTACCCTTATACGGGGGCTACCAGCAAAAGTGGACCTATATTTATAATTTTTAGTGAGCAAATTTGGTACCCAATAAAAACCCAATGTACCAAATTTCAGCGGATTCGGTTGAAAACCGCGCTAAAAAAACACTAAAATACCGAAAATTGGGGGTACCCTTATATTTATAATTTTTAGTGCGGAAATTTGGTACCCTATAAGAACTCAATGTACCAAATTTCAGCGAATTCGGTTGAAAAACGCGCTCAAGAACCTCAAAATACCAAAAATTGAGGGTACCCCCAATTTTTGGTATGGGAACTATGCCTAAACGTGGATCTTCGAACTTGACCTGCCTGCAGACAAAAGACGACTCTATGCAAAATTTTGGCGATCTATCTCAATTCGTTTAGACGCTAGAGTGATTACAACAGACAGACGGACATGGCTATATCGTCATAGAATTTTACGCTGATCAAGAATATATATACTTTATAGGGTCGGAAATGATTATCGATGCGTTACAAACGGAAAAACAAAACTAATATACCCTCCATACTATGGTGGAGGGCATAAAAAGAGGGGTAAGGTTGACCATGTGAGGCTATACAAAAACTTGGACCAGGAAGATTTTACACTAAATAAAAAACGAGTTAAAATTTGTAAAAACCCGTATATCGGCGGATATCGTTATAGCGGGGCTACCCCGAATCTTGAGATATTTTTTTATATTTTTTGTGATATGTTTTTATATTTTTTGGTACAATTCCAAAATATACAATTTCAGCCAATTTGGTTAAAAACCCCTGAGCAAAAATATAAAATTCAAGCCAATTTGGAAAAAAAAAAAACTGGCCAAAATATCGAAATTTGGGAGAGGTACCGTGCTACCCTTAAAATGGGATTAATGTAGATAATTGTTGGTAAGAATACTAGCTACATAACGAAATTCCAGAAAATCCATGTGTAAACGTATCATTATATAGGGTGATCCTGTAACTTGGGCCAATGTTAAAAAAAATACTATTGGTACGAAAATGTACCAATGAGAACCCAAAAAAAACAAAATAAAGCCAATTCAGCGGAAAAATGTGCCAAAACTCCCGAAAAACACCGAAATTTTAGACGTTTCGGTTTATCCTAAAAAGGGGAATAATAAATATATTTTACAGGGAGTTACGATGCCCAATGAGAATCCTAAATTCAAAAGATTTGTCACCCAGTGGGACTATAATACCAAATTACAGCAAATTCCATGACCAAACATGACCAAACTCCCCAAAATGCAGAAAATTGAGAGGTACCATTGTATGAAGGCTAATTCGTCGATGTTGCCGACATATGTACAGGGTTGCCCATATTCGACGGACCCATCTGGCAACGCCATAACTTTTGACAGAGATGTCACATCGCTTAATGACATACCGCGTTTGAAGCGTCAGTCCAAGCAGATTTTTACCATGAACCAATACACGCCACGCGAGCGCTCTGAAATAGATGAAATTTACATTCAACTGAAGAAGTCAATTGTGAAAACTCAACGTGCTTTTAAAACATTAAAAAATGTGAGAAGTACGCCTTCTAAGAAAACCATTAAGCGTTTATACGAAAAATTTTCGACTGGTAAGGCTCTTTCGAATCCGAAGAGGCCATATAAAAGTCGACCAAGGCGATCGGCCGAGAATATCGCTGCCGTACGAGCCAGTGTTGAGAGGTCCCCAAGAACATCCCAAAACGCCGTTCTCAGCAGTTGGGCATGGCTCGGTCCACTTTACAACGGATTATTCACATTGATTTGCATTTGTTCCCGTACACAATTCAATTGACGCAAAGAATGTTGCCTGCGGACAAGCCTCGTCGATTGGAATGGGCCCAAAGAGTCATCGAAATGGCCGAAGATGACGAGCAATTAAAAAAAAACATGGGTCTGTCGAATATGGACAACCCTATAACACCAGTCTATAGTTTGCGGGGGTCTGCGGAATTACTACACACTAGTTTTATTATTTGCCTTTTATGAGGTAAATATGTTTATCAAATAGTTGAGCATCTGTGGAGAGGTACCAGAAGAGGTTGCTCTATATAAATATGTGCTTGAATTTTTGTGGGGACCAATGGTGCCATTTTTGGACATGAT